>NC_133535.1:43928384-44232365 GCF_048544455.1 Silene latifolia | reverse complement strand
ATTAGATGTCCCACAACTAACTTGTTGATTCTTCAATAATTTGGGGTAGTTTCCTTTCTCGTGTTCAACATTTAAGACAATGGAAATTTTATCGGTCGGGATTGATAGGTTTAGCATCGTCATTCTCAACAACTTTACCTTTAACATTACCTTGTATCAATTCCATCATAATCTTTACTTCTTGAACCTCGTCCTCATCTTAACGGTTTAAGAGAATGCTCCCACTCATTTCAATGAGACTTTACTTAGAGAAGCAAAGTTGAATCTTATGAAGATTACTCTTCAATTTAATCGTTTTAGTCTTAAAACTTTCATTGAAGTGGTTGCGTTATTTTGGTCAATTATGAATTCTGAAAATCTAATCACCAAAACAATTTATCGCTTTAAGGTACTTAATTCATTTAAGTACATGAAAAACAATCCATTGTAAGTAGAAGTGTTAGTCAAGAATCAAAAACCTGTTTGATAATGAATAACTTTAATCTATACTCTTTACAAGAGATCCTTAGCAATGGTTCATACGAGGTCTTTAGAAGAAAATTCATATTTTGTCTTTAGTTACGATGTTTTAAGGAGATTTGAATCAAAAAACGAAATGATATCGTATATGTATTGAGGTAAAGAAATAGAACAATATAATAACGGAATAGTGGAAAACAAAACATTCATCGTTATATTAATACTTGTAAACAAGTATAGCATTTACATAGTGACCTCTACCCAACTATGATAAATGATTCCAAGATCCAAATTCATATTAACTTGGGCACGGGGTAGCCGATGAAACCCTTATCAATATAACTCGGTGGATTAACTCTTTAATCGATTCTACTTTTAGAACTCTTGGTCGATAAAATTACTCTAATGTTTATCTATAGCCCAAAACACATCAACAAGGGCACGGGGTAGCCGATGAAACCCTTATCAATTACTTTTGTTGAGTTCAATCCAAATTTCGAATAAATGTGTCCATTATCCAAACCCACATTAACTTAGGCACGGGGTAGCCGATGAAACCCTCATCAACATGAATTCGGTGGATAGACATTTATCACCCACTTCCCCTACGTAACAAGGTTTGTACCCCGGGGTAGCCGAGTGCACTCCCTCGCGAAATAGGTTTTCATGGTTTCTACTATTTGGTAAGGCTATGTCTCAATTGATTGTTTTAGCGAGAGGTCATGTCAATTTATTATCTATCACGTTTTAAGTGAACTAAAGCGGTGAACTACGATAATTCGAATTGACACGGTCGATAAACTCGATAAAATGACAATGCATGTTTTAGTTATGGCGATTTAGCGATGCATGTGACATAAAATAAAATGCAAGCATAAAGATAAATAAATCCTAGTATGGCCTTTCCTAAAATAGAAAACTATTTATCTATTACATATTCGGAAACCAACTCCATTGGTCCCTTGAACTTCGGTTGTTTCACGCATCTCGAGGTAACACCGTCTTTATGTATCGCCATTCTTGAAGAAATCCGTCTTTGGGTACTCCGGAATGAATAAAATTACATAACAAATTACATAATTTCCTATTATACATTTGTGACTAAAATAAAATAAATCTATTAAATTACAAAACGGTGATACGAGATCACAATAAAAATTACAACCGAATCGATATTCCCATACATTTCGGGAAATACCAATTAAAAACTAAGGCCATACTAAGTAAAATTACATAATTCAAAAATTACATGAATTAAAATTATGACAATCATAAAGAAAATGCAGCATTATAATATGTATGAACATGCCCAATTTTATGCTAAATTGCCTTTAATTAGCCAATATCGTATATTACTCGGTTTTTACGGATTTGCGTGATTTCAACATTTTATAATCACAAAAATACATAAACTCATATTTATGCATAAGTTAATTACCCTAACCTCTTAGGACTCAAAATATAGTCTTCACTAATAATTTGACCATAATTAACCTTTATTTACAAATTTGTTCATAAATGGACCAAAATTACAAAAATAAGCTATTAAACTTCAAATAAATCACAAAATTTCAAATAAATTCAAAATTTGAAATTTAAACTCATGAACATTCTGGAAAAATTCCATGACACTCATAATGTTCAAAAACTTAGGTTAAAAAATTTCGGAAAAATTTACCGGAAAAACAATGTTGCGGTGTATCGATTTTTAATAAAATAATCATAAAAACATGGAAAAATTATTTTCACTAACTTTTCAATTTTAGATCTTAAAAAGGTAATAAAATGCAACATTAGACATTTTTCCTAAGTCATAGATTATGTTTTATTAATTTTCACTAATAATGTCACTATTTATGCTATTTTTCTTCAAAAATTCATAAATCATGCAAAAAGACTTCTTTATAGCCAATTATTTTACACACATCTTGTAAAATTGCATGTGACAACATATTAATTTTCTATGACCAGATTCGAAATTTAACTCATATTAACCTATTTTTCACTTAAATCCGAATTTAATAATGAGAAATTCATATTTCGAGCATAACAAGTCCAACAATTATGAAAATTTACAGGTTATCTCAAAATAATATATGTGACAACATATCCAAAAATCAATGAAAAATTCCAAGTATAGCTAATTTTAGACCAAAAATGACATTTTTACTCATAAAATCACATTTAAATGCCATTATTGTAAAATATGAACAATAAAAATCCGAAAAATTAACCAAAATATCCTAAAACATTTTAGGACCAGAAATATTAACATGCATGTAATAATTTCGTGATATATCATAATAACACAAATTTTACAAGTTTTATTTGTTATTCTTATAACTCGGAAAAACTTTTAACCAATTTGCATGCAAACAACCGTGGCTCTTGATACCGATTGAAGGAAATGTAGATTCATATACATATTAACATACTCATATATGTCTAAATTAATTTGTCATAAAATTAAATGTGGATTTTATGCATGCAAACAATGATAAAATAAAGAAGAAATCACCCTTACATAGTAATTTCGGTTCTTATGGGCACAAGTGAGTTCTCCTACTCACTTGTTCTTGAGCTCTCCAAATGGAAGAACAAGGATTCAAGTATAGAATCCCTCCCAAAAGCATATACCCAAGGTAACCACTAAAAAGACTAATATTATTAGATCTAGAACAATATTAATCTTACCAAAAATTGACCCAAAATATTATTTTGCACTCTATAATTTCGGCATAGAGTAGAAGCATTTTTGGAGTTTTTATCTCTCTAATTTCATAAGATGTAGAGAGCATTTTCTAATTCTTTCTCTAGGAAAAATATACAAAAAGTATAAAATGAATAATGATAGAGAAAACTCTCTATTAGCCCTTGGAAAAACCGGTTGCCAAGAGTGAGAGGGAGCCAATGCATGGTGAAGTTTTTCTATCCAAGAAAACATAGGCATGCAAGGCTATGGCTAGGTCTAATTATGTTGTTTTCCACTCAAAATATAACATAATTTAAACACCATATTCCCTTCTAATTTTCAGTCCAAATGAGATAAAATGGATTCCATTTTATCTTTGTCAATTTGTCAATTTGTCATATGTCACATGTCACATGTCACATAAAATTGTTATGTATTTTTAACTTATTAAAAATCAACGTATCATCAAAAATACGTCATAAACAAAAACGACTTAGTAATTCATAATTACTTGTACCAAAAAATTTTACCAATTTATAAATCACAACATCTTGTATTTATAATAATTTATTCATTCAAATGCAATTGTTTCCTTAAACAATAATTTCATCTAAGTAACGAAACAATTCGATTACTTAGACCGTATCTCATTTAATCAATTTCAATAAGACACGTAAATATTACTTCCAAAAACGTCCGTCAATTTTAAGCAATTTAATTAACCCGTATCGTCATACGATCAATTAAATGATCAATTAAGTGTGTTACCCTTTAGGTATGACCTAAGGGGATCAACTGATCACCACCGTCGCACGACAGTAATGTCAAACTCTAGTCAGCCAATCATTACCGATATGTGTGGACCAGTTGACTGTAAAATATTACATCCCACATGTATTCTTAAAATGAGATTTAATAATGATATTTAAATCATGTGATCGCACTATTGTTGAGGACACATTTCCCAACATAGTCCTCGTGCTCGATCGAACAGGTTTGCTAATATAAGTCCTCGATCGACCCCTAGTTTAGTCGATCGAGCACTTCCTGTTTGGCAATCCTCTCGATCGAATGGTAGCCTCAGTCGATCGAGCCCTTTTCTTCCTCGATCGAGGACATTTCATCTTTGGCAGCGTTGAAATTTTATTCCTTTTGTTTTAAATTTTCTTTTGGCCATAATTTGTACTTTATACGGATATAGTACACTCGCTTGATAGTGAAACGGTTCACTCACGTACCAGATAGTTATTTTAAAGCGAATTTAAAATAACGGATTGTAATGGATTAAAATTAAGTTGATAGAAGCGGTTTTGTCACATAATTTTAATCGTTAAAAAGGTGGTTTGGATAAATTTAACATAATTACGGAATTATGTCATGAATAAATTTTAGTTTTAGTTGATGCATTTTATTAATCGTTATTTTGAATACCTTGAATGCTTTTAATTACGTATTTATTTTTACAAACGGTTGTAACTTAGTGTGGCCTTAGTAGAACGTGTTACCGTAATGATGGAACACGGTCTTGGTTGTATTTTGAGATCTCGCATCTCCGTTTTGGTTTTTCCTTGTAATTGCAGTTTTTTTTATTTAGAATGTAAATAGGTTTATATTTTGTAATATTTAAATTGTAATTTTGAGAAGACCAAAGATGGAGAATCGGATGCTCACTCCATTTGCATGGATCAAGATGGAACATCAAGACAAGCTTTTCGGGTCCAACGGTGGATTCCAAAGTTGTATTATGTTCATTTTGACTAGGATAGGCCACACTAGGACGTTTATTTACGTTTTGCATTCTTTTATTTTTATTGTAACGATAATTTGCATCATATTCCGCCTAAAACCAAACCACCTAATAATTGCATGAAAACTGACTCATATAGAGGTCACGCGTTAGTTTTCTTTGATATACAGATATCACATGTTTTTATTAAGCCATCACCTAAATTAATTCATTCACGCAATGCTAGTTTTTCGTTCACTTAATATGAATTAAAACTAAGTCGATGGGATCTTCCTCGTATAAACAAAATTGAGAACAGTCTTTATAGGTCAAACTCCAATGAATCCCTTCTTCGTCGGTAGGCATAATATGACCCCTTCTACGTCGGGTAAGTTGGAACTGATTGACCTATTTTATCTCAACACTATGGTCACTAAACGATCCTGTGATTATGGTGGACTATAGATAGGATTTACAGAAATCTATCGACCAAGAGTTCTAACGGTAGAACTAGCTAAACAGTTGGCTTATCAATTTACGGAAATTGAGTCTTGGGATCACTTGTATTATTCTTGAGGGAGATCAATTATGCAAGTGCAATGAGTCTACACGTTAAAATGAATTTTAAATAGACTTAAATCACCTCGATGAGTTGCTTATTTCATTTTGGTTTTCCCTTCTTTTTTAGTGTAGATCACGATCATTTAAAGCGCTAATAACATAATGGTGGCCGTCCGACGACCCAATGCCAAGTGCCACATTGGACCGTGAGTCCGGCCGGATCTTCATGAATCGGATGAATCGGTCTACTCGGATCGAAGAATGATGGATCAAACTTCGCGGATCGGGAGGCGGCATTACGGAATCTTGCCGCTGGCGACGGAAGCTCAAATATCCGGACAGAGCCCATCCCGTCGAACCCAGGTCCCACGGCCGGAGCTAACGAGATCGCCAAGTATAACGATTTCGTCATGGAAGCGGGTGCGATTAAAAACGTACTCATTTTTGCAATGGAATCCAATTTGCAGAAACGCTTCATAGCCCATGGTGCAAACAAGATTTTCACCACGCTCACTAAGGAATTCTCGAAAGCACCGAGAATCGTAACCTATGAGTATACCACTCGCTTCTTTGATGCGAGACTCGAAAGGGCCAACCAGGTTAGCCCACACATTCTCAAAGCATGATTGAGAATGTCGAGAAACTGGAGGCACTTGATTGTAAGATCAGTGAGAACATCGTAATTGACCGCATGCTTCATTCACTCCACGATGGTTTTGCGCTCTTTAGAGCCAATTACTATATGAATGTTTTGAAGAAAAGTCCTCATGAACTACACTCCCTTCTCGTACAGACCGAGAAGGACATGAAGTTCAGTGGGAGCTTAAAACAGGATGTTCTCGTTGTGACAAACAAGGGCAAGGGTAAGGGCAAAGCTCAGGCAAACCTAGCAGTAGGTAAACCGAAGTTTAAGAAGTCAGGATCAGGTAAGAGTGGGCCTGGTGAGTCGAGCACCTCATCAGGCACGACAAAGAGCAACACCGATAACATGGAATGCCATCATTGCCACAAGACTGGGCATTGGAGGCGTACATGTCCTGTTTATCATGAGGACATAAAAGCAGGTCGCGTTAAACCTGTTGGTATGTCTTCTCCCTCTTCTACTTTCATTCATATGATTGAGATTAACCACGCAAGTTACGGAACTTGGGTACTAGATACTGGTTGTGGTTCTCATCTGTGTAATCATGTGCAGGGGCTCCGAAACATCGAACCCCTCGTAAAGGGTGAGGTGGACCTGCGTGTCGGGAATGGAGCACGAGTGGCTGCCGTCTCGAGGGGAACATACGTGATCCAGCTTCCTAGCGGATTTGAGTTATTTTTATATAACTGCTATTATGTACCCAGTCTTTCTAAAAACATTATTTCAGTTTCTGCACTTGACAAACTTGGTTTTTCATTTGTAATAGAGAATAATACTTGCATTTTCTCATTACACGATATGATTTATGGCAAGGCAGTCTCCATGAATGGAATTTATGTTTTAGATCAGACCACCGAAATATTGCACGTAATGAATAAAAAGTTGAAGGTTGGTGACAAAGATCAAACGTATCTATGGCACTGCCGTATGGGACACATTAATGAGAAACGCGTAAAACAGCTCATAAAGAATGGAGCTATCTCGGCCTTTAATTTTCAATCATTTGGCACGTGTGAATCATGTCTCATTGGCAAGATGACTCGGATTTCCTTCAAAGGTGTTGGAATGCGCGCTGCTGACCTATTAGGACTCATACATACGGATGTGTGTGGACCTATGTCAATCACCGCACGAGAAGGCTATAGGTATTTCATCACTTTCACGGATGATTTAAGTAGATATGGCTATGTCTACTTAATGAAGCACAAAAGTGAATCCTTTGAGAAATTCAAAGAATACCAGAATCGGGTGCAGAACCAGCTGGGTAGAAAGATTAAAACACTACGTTCAGATCGTGGTGGCGAGTATCTTTCTCACGAGTTTGATCAACACCTCAAAGACTGTGGGATTGCCTTACAGTTAACTCCACCTGGAACACCTCATTTGAATGGTGTGTCCGAACAGAGAAATCGAACACTACTTGATATGGTTTGATCCATGATGAGTCACACCGTGTTGCCTGACTCATTGTGGGGTTATGCTCTTTTGTCAGCTGCTCTAATACTTAACCGAAGTCCGTCTAAAGCTGTTGACAAGACTCCATATGAACTATGGAAGGGAACGGTCCCTAACTTGTCCTTTATACGGGTTTGGGGCTGCGAGGCTTATGTCAAGTGGAGACACGAGGATAAGCTCGGCCCGCGATCGGTCAAGACATACTTTATAGGTTATCCTAAAGGAATACTTGGTCATTACTTTTATTCGCCAACCGAACAACGTGTATTTGTTGCGGCTAGTGCGACATTCTTAGAGAAGGAGTTTCTCGAGAATGTAAAGAGTGATAGAACCTTCGAGCTGTCGGAGATTCCAGAACCAAATACCGAGCAACCATTGGAGGAACCAGTTCCTTCAATCCCGGCTGCGGTAAATATTCCTGAGGAACCTAGGAGGTCGGGAAGAGTCTCTATTCCTCCGGACAGATACATTGGTATGGTCGAGGAAACTGACATAGATGACATTCTACTCTTAACGAGTAATGAACCCGCAACCTATAAAGGTGCCATGACTAGTTCCGACTCAAAGCTATGGCTTGAAGCCATGCAATCCGAGATGGACTCCATGTATGAGAACAACGTATGGGATCTTGTTGACTTACCTGCTAAGGTTCGTTCCCTTCAATGCAAGTGGCTTTACAAGATAAAGCACTCTGTGGAAGGTCAACAAGATATCTATAAAGCACGACTAGTTGCTAAAGGTTTCACCCAAGTGCCAGGTTTGCACTACGATGAAATTTTTGCACCCGTAGTCATGCTGCGTTCCATTCGGATTATCTTAGCGATTGCCGCTTTTTATGACTATGAAATTTGGCAGATGGATGTGAAAACCGCCTTCTTAAACGGTTATTTGGAGGAAGAGTTGTACATGGTACAACCCGAAGGTTTCATCGATCCTGAACATCCTAAGAAAGTGTGCAAGCTTAAGCGTTCCATTTATGGACTTAAGCAAGCATCTCGGAGTTGGAATCATCGCTTCGACCAAGTGATAAAAGAAAATGGATTTACTCGATCGGTCGAGGAACCATGTCTATATATCAAGTCGAGTGGGAGCAAGATTGTCTTCCTAATATTGTATGTTGATGACATACTCCTGATTGGGAATGACATACCTCTCTTAACTTCGGTAAAAGTATGATTGAAGAACCATTTCCAGATGAAAGATCTGGGTGAGGCACAAAGAATTTTGGGCATCCATATCTATCGAGATAGATCACGTCGGATGTTATCTCTCAGTCAAGAGTCTTATATAGACAAGATACTAGAGAGATTCAGCATGACTAACTCCAAAAAGGGGTTTCTTCCTATGGCTCCAGGGGTGCATTTGAGCAAGTCTCAGGCACCAGAGACACCGGAAGAGAAAGAGCGCATGACACGGATTCCTTATGCCTCGGCTATAGGATCAATCATGTATGCCATGATATGCACACGTCCGACCGTGGCATATGCATTGAGTATGATAAGTCGATTCCAACAAAGCATCCATGTGAATCACATTGGATGGTGTCAAGAACATTCTTAAGTACCTACGGAGGACTAAAGATTGGGCATTGACTTATGGAGGCGATCAAAAGCTATGCGCAACCGGTTCTGTGAGATGCTAGCTTCCAAACGGATCGAGATGACTCGAAATCTCGGTCTGGATTCGTTTTTACTCTTAATGGTCTGCTGATCAGTGGAAGAGTTCCAAACAAAGTGTTACAAAGAGATTCTACGATCGAGTCCGAGTACTATGCCGCGTCGAAGCGCAAAGGAAGCGATATGGATGCGTCAATTCTTACAAGGACTCTCTGTAGTGCCTAGTTCGAATGACCCGATCACCATCTATTACGACAATAGAGGTGCCATCTTCCAAGCTAAGGAGCCTAAGTCTAGCAACAAGTCTAGACATGTACAACGGAAAGCTCATCTAATCCGAGATTACGTGGAGCAAAAGGAAGTAGTGATAGAAAAGATTGCTACAGATGATAATATAGCAGATCCTCTCACTAAACCATTACGACAAGATAAGCATGAAGGGCATGTTAATTCCATGGGAATTAAACGTGTTCCTGAGTTGTAGTACTCTTTTATGGATTAGATTCATTTTCTTATGTACTCTATACGACATCATCGTTTTGATATTTATATATTTTGTTTTTCATGTGGAATTGTACGACAATTTTGAACACCACAAAGTGAACTGAACAAACATTATATTTTTGGTCCTTAATTGCCCACATGAGCTGATAACTCTGGCAATTATTTTGTGACGTTGGTTGATGGTGGGTTCAACGAGCCATAAGTCAAACGGTTGGTGACCAATCACGGAGGCGAGTTATACGGATATCTCGTAGGACACAATTGTGACAACGACGTGGAGTCCTAAATGTTTTATAACATTCGGTGCCAGGTCGTGGATAGGACCTCCATGGTGATCCTAAGAGTCGATTCTTTTGACTATCGACTGTCTCTTGAGACTAAGGCGGATTTTGGGTGACTTTGGTTTCTTTCTCACGGTCATCCGTAACAGGGGGCCAAGTAGATTTTTTTCGGGTCATTTCATCGTGCTTAGATCGGAAGGAGTCGAGTTGAAGGAAATATTCAGCCTTTATCGGGTACTCGATATTTCTCAGGGCCACTCGAGGAGTCAGAATCGAAATGCATGGCCATGCTCGAATACGGATTCGTTTTATCAGTTAAGTTACTCTCTAGTCGGGGAAACCACTCTTGATACAGATCGATTGTAAAATACGACCTTTGCGGATCCAGATCTGCAAATTGTTTTACATTGAGTGGGAGAAATTTTAAATGAATATGAGAATCGGTTATCGCACATACACTTGTACGGACAAGTGGGAGTTTGTTGGAGGTGGTGTCCTCCAGTTAGTGCGGATAACGTCATTGCACATACACTTGTACGGACAAGTGGGAGCTTGTTGGGGCTGGTGTCCTCTACAGTTAGTGCAAGGACATATAAATCTCTAAAAGGATCAAAGGGCATACTTTTGTATTATTATCAGTTGATCCACGTTTATCAATAACGGTTGGCTTGCTAGATAAGTTTGACGTTATTGTCATACAGATGGCGGTGATCAACTGGTCCCTAAAAGTCACACCTATAGGATACGTTTGAGAGATGTGACGGTATGAAAATACAGTCATGTTGATGCCCAATTTGACTAAGCAGTTAGTCGGAGTTATTGACTAATAATTAGTCAAACGCGATGTTGAGATAATTATTTAATACAGATTAAATAATACGGGCTAAGGCGAATTAAGCGGTTAATTCGTAAATTAAATATAAACGGTTATATTTAATTAATGTATATTTAATTAATTATACAATATTGTCTTTGTCGGACAAGTATTAATATATCGACTGAGTCATGTTACTAGTTGATATTTTAATAACCGATAACCGATGACAATTTATAATAAAATCCCGTCATATACATTTTAGCAATTACGAGTCGGATCACGAGTTAAATGAGGAGAAAAGTGGAAAGCCCACTCCCTCCTCTTGAGACCCGCGGACCGAGGCAAACAAAAGGAGAGGCTCTCTCTCCTTTTGACCTAAGCATTTTCATTTTACAGAAAATTAGGTTTTGGAGGCATTCTCTCTGAAACCTAGATCTCACATCGAAAAACCTTACATAAACTCTCTCAATATTGCAAGGCAATTAGAGAGTACTTTCTAGCACAAGGAGCATAGTCTCAGACGGTCTTGGGTGCAACGATTAGGAGGAAATCTACTTTGATTTCTGTTCTTAGGCCGAATTCACCAAGGACCCGAGGTTGATTCTTATTCCTTATCGTTTCTCTTGTATTTATGTTTTATGACGATAATCACATGTTAAAAATACGTTATAGTCCTAAATTTTAAGGGAATTTTACGGATATTTCCCTTCAGTTGATTGATTCAGACGGTTGTGATTGTATATTGTTGATTGATTCAGATGGTTGTTGATGTTGTATTATGATTGCTGATTGTTTGTCTCTGGTTCTCGAGATGCGTTCTCGGCTGAGTGGAGTCACTTGCGGGAGTGGCTTCACGCCCTAGTTTCGCCCTCCGTGGAACCCGCCACGGGAGGGGATGTGCACATTAATGGGACAGGGTTATCGCTCGGTATGATGAGCGGGGCTTAGGTGGGAACGGCTGTAACACCCCCATACTCCGAGTGCCTTACCAGGACCACTCAGGTATAAGGATGCTACCATCTCGGTTACCCGAGGCATGATAATCATAAGACAATGAAGAAAAATACTTTATTAAATAAGTTTAAGTGATTACATAACAAAACCAACTATAAGCAAAATACAACTATTCTCAAACTATAAACCAACTGAAAGGAACTGTCCTAACAAACACAGCGGAAGACTAAAGACTCTGATTATGTGATGACACCATCCCCAGCTATATCCCACGCGTATCCAAGATATACCTGCCAAGCAACTACTCACCACCCCCGAATGGATCACCACAGTTTTTAAAACATTTAAACGGGGTCAGTACTAATCATACAATTCAATATATCAACAATAAGATAAACAGACAGCTTAACCGTCACACACACACACACACCATCACACCAATCCCAACAATCTCAATCACCGACTGTCCACTGGACCAGCCCTGCCAGTGGGGGACCGCAGCCGTTCCCACCTAAGCCCCGCTCATCATATCGAGCGATAAACCTATGTTCATTAATGTGCACATCCCCTTCCGTGGCAGGTTCCACGAAGGGCGAAACCAGGGCGTGAAGCCACTCCCGCAAGTGACTCCACTCAGCCGAGAACGCATCTCGAGAACCATAGACAACCAATCACAATCACAATCACAATCACAGCCGTCACAATACAATTACTATATCAAACAATCAATCTCAACACATCAACAATCATCCCATTATGGGACTAATACTGAGTAGGAAATCCTACCTGGAAAGCACAACTATCAGACGGTCTCTACAGCTGTATCAAAAAGCTTCTTCTACGAAACCTCCTCCTATCATACAACATACAAACGCTACCAAATCACAAACTACTCAAAAACCCCCAAATCCCTAGATTAGGGTTTAACCAACTTAAAGGAAAGACAATAAAAATAGTACATAGATCTTACCCTCGACGCAAGGATCTCAACGGTATAGCAAGCGATGAAAACCGACCTTCCAAACTCCGGGATTTGCTAACAATGCGATTAAGATGATGAACGTACTTGCTTTCTCTCTTTGACAGTAAATTAGGTTTTGAAAAAGTGTTTAGAATGATGACGGAAAAGGTTATATATCTTAATCGCATAATTAACAAAACCCGAGAAAACTCCCCGTAAACCGGCTACTCGATCGAGTATCTAAGGTACTCGATCGAGTATCGTACCCCCTTACTCGATCGAGTATCCTAGTTACTCGATCGAGTACCCAACAGGTCATAAACTATTTTAAAACGCAACTTATCCTTACTCGACAGAGTAAGGCCTACTCGATAGAGTACCCAGAGACTTATAAATACGGAGTATTACAGTCTTCCCTCCTTAAAAAGAACTTCGTCCCCGAAGTTCAACCCATACATAAAAACAACCATACTAACTCGACCAAGACACAATAACATAGCTAAGAACTCAAGAACTCGACCAAACATAAAACATGAACTCTTAACACCCACTCCACCAACTATGTTTACTTCCACAACATGACTCACGATATCGTATCTACCACATATATATCTCTCACGACACCAACTCCATACATAACCAACTACCATCCTCTAACGCTGCTAGCTCCATAATATCATCCACTATCAAATCCAATATCAAGACACTCATAGACATCAAACGGAATGTTACATTCTACCACCCTTAAAAGAAACTTCGTCCTCGAAGTTTACTCACATTCATAACATCATCATCCAACTGTCAACACTATTGAAATATTCTCACACTCCTAAACATCACACTACTACAAGCACGGTCATGACCTTTAAGAAAATCACCCACAACACGAATCAATCTTTTATTCTACATCAAGACTCAAACTTCCAAATATATTACCATATGCATAACCATCAAAATCTCTTTTATTGCATCCTACTCCTCTTAAGACAAATGTTACGTCCTCGTAACTCACTAATACTAAATCCTAGATATATCTTTTCATTATCCTCATCACCACCGCATGTCAAAGATAACCACCTATAACCTAAACACTCGTCGTGCACATATCCAAGGCTCTCTTACTTAAACATTTTTCATACCTCAACTCATGCGGCACACCACCTAACCTATACCCTAAAACTCGTAGCAAAATCACCATAATAACTCTCCATTCTTACTGCAAAACAACATACCTCTCTATGTAAGGCACCTATCTCCCAAAAGCATAACTCACGATCTACACTCGTTACGTACACTCACACTAGATCCTCAAGTTCTTTTCTTTATTACCGCAAAACTCATACAAAACTTAACATGACACTAATTCCCAACACCCTACACTCACTGTCCCAAAATCTTGATTATGAACCACCTGCAGCGTCCAGCTCAATACAACACATGTTCCACCAATCACTTACCATGACTATGTCTAAAGCCTCATCTTAAAGCAAGATCAAAAGTACTGTAACAACTTCTGACAACTGTGTCTCATCAACAGAATATCACTGTGCCATGACAACAACGAAAACATATACAACTCTATTTCATATCGTACTCTACCCTTATTCCCAAACTTAACCTGGTAAAGAAAGCATCAATAAACAAGACAACTGTCTATCTGCACCAACTGAAACTCGCAGGGAGCAACATCAAACAAAACAACAATCTATGTATAACTGGTATGTACTTTCGAAACTCGAATCATAATCATCCTGCCTACTCCACCACATCCAGTGACGGCATCACAACACCGCCACCAACAGCCACACCGCAGTGCGAAAATACCCGCATCACAACACTAAATACCGTGCCCGGGTCACCACCCAAGGCACCACAACCACATCGATAGTCATCACAACTTACACAATCCCATAAGCACTGACTCAACATAACTTCTTGGACAAGAAAAACTTACTCAAATCCACTTTACTAAATCACAAAGCAACATACTATATGAATTAAATAGATAATAACCTCATGAATATCATCCCCTTACCACATCACGGAATAACATATATCATGAATACATACAAGTATAACCAGTCATGCCAGATCAATCAAATTATTACCTTTTTGAATATTATTCAGTTAAATTACCGTGTTCAACATATATTACAGAACATTCAGATAACAACATTATAACTATCACACCATACCGCTTCTCGTGAGGTCACAACCTCACACCAACATTTATATACATCTTAGACCCATAATCACATCCAACTAGTCAATCCTGATCACGTAAGTTACCACTCAACAAAGGTTACCTGTCGCCCGAACTTAACTCATATGCCCCTCATAACATATTCTCCCATTCGCATATCCATCACCCCCTGCCAAATGTAACCATACTAGTAATACTCAACCACTAACAACTGCCTCATATAACCACATCTTATACTCTCTCACAACCATACATAGCAATCTGGTCTCTGCAAAATCAACCTCTTTAGAATTGTTACCCTTCTAATATACCATCACCCTTAACCACTAGTCACAAACCATAACACTACCACTGTCCGGACATCAAACCTCTTACACTCATCTCTAAACATCACGATTTCTTTCCTATTTTTGGTTAACATCCCAAATAACGAACATCGAATCCATCAACAAAATTACCTCAACATTCTTCCCAATACTATTCTTAATTGTGTCATCATCTAATTCTCCACCAAAATCTCATATCCTGCAGATATTCTACCAACTTCTTACTTTCCTTAATTCCTCAAAACTCAAGACTAATCTTGTTGTTCCGAAGCTCCTATATAATCGTTAATTCAATTCCTCATGATAGTATCATGCATCTTGACGATTCCTTACTTTTATATCACATAACTCCGGTGAACATTTTTCTCAGCTTACTTTTATCCTTCTTTTCTCTTTATACTCAACAATTCCATTTAATATCTCAACTCCTTATTACTTCTACCTATCCCTTTAGTGCTCCAATTACCTTCTCATCGCTCCAAAACTCAAATCTCATTATTTCATATCGATATCATCTCACTCTGTCTTACCATGGGTCCCCTCTCATCACTCCACTCACTCAAACTTGTCACTAATTTGTCCATAAAAATCAACGTTTAAAGTTCAAACAATTACATCTCCCTTTTTACATCTCTAGAAATCAAAATTCTTTTTATACCGTTAATTGCCCAAGGAAATCACACATTAGTTTCGTCTCTCGATAACACAAATTTCCAAACTCAGTCACTATCTGCAAATCCACGTCGCGACATGTCTCCATTAAGTTCACTATATACCACTCTTCTCAATTCCTCTAAAACGACCTTTCATTACATATATTCTTACTCAACACTATTTCTAACCATCTCCCTCCATAACTCGTTATACATCTCAGGTTGCTACTATCCACATCTTTTCTTTCAATCTTTTCATTCTCACGTTCCTTAAACTTACATCACTCTTTGCCCACATTCACTTACTCTTACATTACTCAACACACAATCATATCACTCATCCCGTCTCACAAAACATGCTTTATGCCTCAATTAAGCCATACCAATCTCCCTTTTCTATTTCCACTATCTATCACAACACATAGAACTCGTGTCCTCCCACCGAACTCCTACTCACCACAGGTGCCACTCACTACACCATAAGATTGGGTAACTTACGCATCAGGATCAACATACATGCAAAACGGTGCATAAAGAAGCAAAATAATACCTTTGAATTAAACATAATATGCAACGAATGTCAAAAGATAAGCATGTGACCCAAAACAGGGGTCACTAGATCGAGTACAAGCCACTCGATCGAGTAAGTGACTTACTCGATCGAGTAGGTGAAAATCAGAAGCACGTAAAACAAATTACCAGGGCCACTCGATCGAGTAACTGACGTACTCGATCGAGTTCCCCCCTACGCGATCGAGTACCAAGGCTACTCGATCGAGTACCCACGCATTTCTCAGCACTGTCCAGTTTTCGTAAAACAGTCATAACTCACTCATTTCTTGGTCGTTTTGGGCGTGTGACCTATCGTTAGAATCGTAAAAGGACAAGCTATCACCTCCAATTGGAATCACATCAAAATAATTTATGAATCTCAAGATATAACAGTTTAAAGACAACTTTGCTGTAATCAGACGACATAACTATTTGATTTTTACTTCCAAACAACTTAGACAACAACCAAGCAAACAAAACCAATCCAAAACTCATAAAACCAGTATTCCTAGTCATATGTTACTATCTTCAAAAGCCAAGCAACAAATAACTCGATGCACATATATCATTCAACTTACCAATCACATATTACCCACATGTTTTTATTATATAACTTTACGTAAACAAAATTACAATTATATGACATCAAGTATCATATTCACATGTTACTAGCATAACAAAATTATAACATCTCTTCCATCATACAACATGCTTTAAAAAAAATATCATATTATCATGCAACAATTATCATCTTTTTCCACCAATTATTCATGCTCTTACTCAAACTTTCAGCTATATAAACTCATACAATACTACCAACAACATATATGTATACATAACTCTATGTATAACTCCAATCAAACAAATTTTCTTTCCGTATTTCTATAATGCCATATCGTAAAACAATTATCATACTTTCAATCAATAACTTACGAAATCACATCATCACCATCTTTTCTACACATTCCCCATTCTCAACATACATACATCCACTGATTCATGCCACACATCACTACATAGGTACACAATACACAAGGTAAACACATAGCGATCCCGACTCATATCCCATAGTGACCGGTTCAAAATTGTAGGGCGAGTTCGCGACTTTAGGACGTCTCCCAAGTCTTTGCATTAGCTCCTACAACTTTTACCCCGGGTTCATTTTATTTGACTCCCTATGTTTATTGGGTTCATTGGTTACAGGTTTCAGGATCGTCGCTCTGATACCATTTGTAACACCCCCATACTCCAAGTGCCTTACCAGGACCACTCAGGTATAAGGATGCTACCATCTCGGTTACCCGAGGCATGATAATCATAAGACAATGAAGAAACATACTTTATTAAATAAGTTTAAGTGATTACATAACAAAACCAACTGTAAGCAAAATACAACTATTCTCAAACTATAAACCAACTGAAAGGAACTGTCCTAACAAACACAGCGGAAGACTAAAGACTCTGATATGTGATGACTCCATCTGACTATATCCCACGCGTATCCAAGATATACCGCTAAGCAACTACTCACCACCCCGAATGGATCACCACGTTTTTAAAACATTTAAACGGGTCAAGTACTAATCACACAATTCAATATATCAACAATAAGATAAACAGACAGCTTAACCGTCACACACACACACACACCATCACACCAATCCCAACAATCTCAATCACCGACTGTCCACTGGACCAGCCCTGCCAGTGGGGGACCGCAGCCGTTCCCACCTAAGCCCCGCTCATCATATCGAGCGATAAACCCATGTTCATTAATGTGCACATCCCCTTCCGTGGCGGGTTCCACGAAGGGCGAAACCAGGGCGTGAAGCCACTCCCGCAAGTGACTCCACTCAGTCGAGAACGCATCTCGAGAACCATAGACAACCAATCACAATCACAATCACAGCCGTCACAATACAATTACTATATCAAACAATCAATCTCAACACATCAACAATCATCCCATTATGGGACTAATACTGAGTAGGAAATCCCCCGGAAAGCACAACTATCGACGGTCTCTACAATTTTGTATCAAAAGCTTCTTCTACGAAACCTCCTCCTATCATACAACATACAAACGCTACCAAATCACAAACTACTCAAAAACTCCCAAATCCCTAGATTAGGGTTTAACCAACTTAAAGGAAAGACAATAAAAAGAGTACATAGATCTTACCCTCGACGCAAGGATCTCAACCGTATAGCAAGCGATGAAACCGACCTTCCAAACTCCGGGATTTGCTAACAATGCGATTAAGATGATGAACGTACTTGCTTTCTCTCTTTGACAGTAAATTAGGTTTTGAAAAAGTGTTTAGAATGATGACGGAAAAGGTTATATATCTTAATCGCATAATTAACAAAACCCGAGAAAACTCCCCGTAAACCGGCTACTCGATCGAGTATCTAAGGTACTCGATCGAGTATCGTACCCCCTTACTCGATCGAGTATCCTAGTTACTCGATCGAGTACCCAACAGGTCATAAACTATTTTAAAACGCAACTTATCCTTACTCGACAGAGTAAGGCCTACTCGATAGAGTACCCAGAGACTTATAAATACGGAGTATTACAGTCTTCCCTCCTTAAAAAGAACTTCGTCCCCGAAGTTCAACCCATACATAAAAACAACCATACTAACTCGACCAAGACACAATAACATAGCTAAGAACTCAAGAACTCGACCAAACATAAAACATGAACTCTTAACACCCACTCCACCAACTATGTTTACTTCCACAACATGACTCACGATATCGTATCTACCACATATATATCTCTCACGACACCAACTCCATACATAACCAACTACCATCCTCTAACGCTGCTAGCTCCATAATATCATCCACTATCAAATCCAATATCAAGACACTCATAGACATCAAACGGAATGTTACAACGGTTGCGGTCCCCCACTGGCAGGGCTGGTCCAGTGGACAGTCGGTGACGGAGATTGATTGGAGTGGGTGTGATTGTGTGTGCGACTGTTTGAGCTATGTTGTTTGTTGTGTTGTTGGATCATATAAATTGTGTGATTAGTACTGACCCCGTTTAAATGTTTTAAAAACTGTGGTGATCCATTCGGGGGTGGTGAGCAGTTATTGAGCAGGTATGAGACGATGCGTATGGGATAGCTGGGATGAGTCGCCACGTTGCAGTTTAGAATTCTGACGCTATGTCTGACGCTTGATAGTATTTTGATAGTAGATAGTTTCGAGAACTGGTATTTCCTTTTATCAGTTTTGGTTTTGAACATGTAATCACTTAAACTGTAATTACTTTTCAAGTACGTTTCTTTATTGTCTTATGATATTCATTGCCTCGGGCAACCGAGATGGTAGTATCCTTATACCTGAGTGGTCCTGGTAAGGCACTTGGAGTCACTTAAACTGTAATTACCTTTAAAGTACGTTTCTTTATTGTCTTATGATATTCATTGCCTCGGGAAACCGAGATGGTAGTATCCTTATACCTGAGTGGTCCTGGTAAGGCACTTGGAGTATGGGGGTGTTACACTTAGCACCTTATCAAGCCAGAATAGACCAAGTTGCCCAATTCTTCGGTCAAGTAACCTACCTACACCTACCTCGAGAAGAAAATCAATTTGCAGATGCTCTTGCAAAACTTGCATCTTTGATTAATATGCCGGATAACATGGTAGAAATGCCTTTATGCATCGAACGACGATCAGAGCCAGCTTATGTGCACCAAATCACCGATGAAGAGGAAATCACAGAGGAACCTTGGTTCCACGCGATCCTAAACTTCAAACTCAATGGCACCTATCCACCGGATATGGACAAAAGGGGACAACGTGTTATACGCTTACTAGCTTCCCAATACGTTCTCATGCAAGGAGAGTTATACAAAAGAACACCTCTTGGTGTAATCCTACGCTGCCTTGATCATTCACACGCACGGAAAGTGATGGAAGAAGTCCAAGATGGAGAATGTGGCCCTCATATGAGCGGACCCATGATGGCAAACAAAATCACACGTTTGGGGTATTATTGGACCACAATGGAATCCGATTGCATCAAATATGTAAGACATTGCCATAACTGTCAAATATTCGGGAATGTGCAACATGTCCCTCCTTCACTGCTCTATACAATGACATCTCCCTGGCCGTTCTCTGCTTGGGGAATTGATATCATCGAAAAGATTACTCCATCCGGAATAAGAGGTCACTGTTTCATGTTAGTGGCAATTGATTATTTCACTAAATGGGTAGAAGCGGCTTCCTACACTAGTCTCACGGCCAAAAATGTGGCAAAGTTCATACAAACCAACATCATTTGTCGATACGGTTGCCCACATGAGATCATTAGTGACAATGGATCACATTTCCAAGCTGAGACTGAGCAATTGCTAGCCAAGTACAAAATCAAGCATCACCACTACTCGCCATATAGACCACAAACTAATGGCGTGGTAGAGGCGCCAAACATATCAGGCACGTATCTAACGAGCCTTCAACAAAAGGGTTAGGCCAAGGAACATCAAAGAAGGAGACTTAGTACTCAAATCAGTTAGAGCTCTTTTACCTGTCGATCCAAGAGGAAAATTCAAACCCAATTGGGCCGGGCCATTTCTAGTCAAGTCCATACTTCCAGGGGGTGAGGTTAGGATCACAGACTTAGATGGGAATGAATTTGCCAACCCGACAAACCTCGACCAACTAAAACATTACTATGCCTAGAATAGGAGCAAAAACGCGCCTCGCGTAACCTCACGTGTCATTCCTGTGGCACGGAATAAACGGCCCCCGGCCAAGCTAAAACAAGCTGATGTCACCTTGCTCTTGCATTTTGACAATTTGTCATCCTCATATCATCAAACAAACTCAATTGCATTTTAGGAGTAAGTAAAAGCTCATGCTTATTTTCTAAGTTCATTACAAGCTCTTGCTTAGAACAATTATTCTTTTACATTTACTTGAACTACGCGCAAGGGTTTGATTTCATTTTTTAAATGAATACGTAGGCAATCCTTCACAGGATACAACCCATTAATTATTTTAAATGTAAATAGAAAGACATTTGCATACGCATCTGGAATTCGACAAGAATGATAATAGAAAATCACAACAGTTTCATAACCAATTAACCTTTTTCATTTCTAATAATAATAATACGCTACATAATATAAATAATGCTAAAAAAATAATAATAGGCTAGGATTCTAAAAACTCCACCTTCTTATTACAATAATAATAATAATAAATAATAATAAAGACTTAGGCTACTCCTCCATCTTCCCTTTGCCTTTGTCATTTTTATCATATTTCTTGTCTCGACCACGAGCCGGATGCTCTTGCGCCACTTCAGACCTGATCACCAACGGTCTCTCTCGTGGTCTAGCTTTGCCATTCTTGTCAATCACCTTGTCCACGGCAGGAGAAGTCTTCGGTTTCTTCGAAGGATGAACAACTCGAAACCCGGCTTCTTCCTCTCCCTCGGTCAGATGCTTCTCTTTCTCCTTCTCTACATCGCGAACCTTGTAGTCAACAGGCTCGCGCTTCCTTAATCTCTCGCGCTCCTCCGGAGTAGAAGCTTTCCTCCACCGCAGATAGGAATCTGACACCCATAGAGCACTAACAGAAGAGTTCAAGAACCACACATTCCTTTGAGCCCATTTGATGACCCATTCTCTTCGACTCTCAGTAGTAAGCGCCACGGCAGTCTGCGGGATAGTGTCAAGCTTCGGAATCATCTGCTTCAATCCGACCTGCCTCATCAACCTCTCCGGGAAGATTCATATCATAAACTCCAAGCCAAGAATGCGAACAGATCGGGTAGGATCCAAAGATGATACTCCAGTGACAGATTTGAGATGCCACCATGGTACGATCCATCTAATCAAGGGGCCATCATCACTCTTCAGTTTGTTTTCCCAATAGTTGCAGACTCGAGTGAAGTCCACCATGTAGAGCCTAGTCCTCATTGCAATTGAGCGAGCATGATAAGCAGGAACATTAACTGGGGGCTCGATCAATCGAAGACGCTCCATAAGCCAGACCTACCAAAAAGCAGGTATTAGAATCAATCGGAAAAAAAAAAACAAAAAAAACCAAAAAAAAAAAGAAGAATTTTATTCTTTTACCTGTAAAATAATGGGACTTCCAAGATAAGGAAGGTCCCGATTGGCTTTCCTGTTATCTAACCCAAACAGAATCTCTCCTAGACACAGGCAAGCTGGGCTCCTGCGCAGCTCCATTTGCTCAATCAGGCTCAAATAACGAGGGTCACCTCTCAAATCCTCATCAACATGCCCTTGAAGGACATACACATGTAGTAGGCAAAATCTGAATGCCCTACGCCTGGCAACATAAGAGATAGTGAGATCTGCTTTATTGATGAATCGATCGATGAAGTCCAACATTCGCACTCCTTTTGAGGTCACAAGACGGTCAACCTCAGCTCTTGTCAACCCAAGCAAATCCCTAAACTTGTTCTTGTACCCTTGGGAAGTAGAGGGAATAGCAGGCAAATGTTCCGGGTCCCAACCACCAATCGCAGCAATTTCTTCAGGAAATGGGCAAATGTTGCCCCCAGGGAAGGCAAATACGTGATAATTCGGGTCCCAATAATCAAGACAAGCATCTAGGAACGGTTTGACTACCTTGATCAGCCTCAAACTCAAAAGTGCTCCAAAATTATAAGCACCCATGTCGTGTTTCTCCACATTGGAGAAGTCATTTGTCCACTCCTTCAGACGAATTTCGAGAGTATTCATGATGTATGCTTATTTTGAGAGCTTTATGTAATAAGACGGAAGAAACAAGGACGAATTATGTGAATAAAACTTCCCTCGACGTCTCTAATTATACTAAAAGCTGTTTCCTAAAATCCGTCAGGGCGGATACACTGGGGAACAGGCGCAGCACTTGCTGCGCCTCTTCAAAGGGACGCAGCTCTTGCTGCGCCTCTTCCTCAGCCTCCTTTCTGTGATTTTCCGCGTTGGATCTTTCCTAATTCCTCAAATAATAATTTCCTATTCATACGGGTTATTATTTTGGTAAATCCTTCAAATTACCATGTTTCGTGTTTCCTAATTCCACGGGCACGCATTTCGAGGCGATATCGACATTTTCGTCATTTTAACACACTTATCCATTTCTGTTTTTTATTTTCTTTTTGGGGAATCATTTCACCAATTTAATTTATTCAATTTCAAACTTATACATTTCTTTTTTTAATTTTCTTTTTCGGAGAATCATTTCACTCCCGTTCCACATTACATTTCACACTTACATGTTTCTATTTTTTTTCTTTTTTAGGGGGTAGCCCTCCCTACCATCCGGTCATTTCCGGCAAAATTTTTGCATTTTTTTGCGTTTTCGAGTTGTTGTTTTGCGCTAATTTAGGCCATGTGTACAAATGTATGTTCTATGTGAATTTCTGTGTAAATTTCGGCAGCATGACGGCATAAACCGTCATCTACCAAACCTGTTCAAGGCTAACCTGCAGGTACAAACAAAACAACCCAGCAACAAAGGCACTCAGGCCACCATATATACAACCAAGAGGGGATATGTACACCAAACTGGGGGCTCGAGCCCCAAACAAAGTTCGAATGTCCAAAAATGTGCAAAATACAACCAACAAAAAAAAATAAGAACTACTGTTGGTCGCCGCCTAGCTCAGCAACTCTCGCCTCGAGAGCGGCAATCTTGGCGTCATGAACCTCAAGCTCCCTCAGCAGGCGAGCTGTCTCCTCCCGAGACTGGGCTAGCTCTCGCTCCAGGTCGCTCTCCCCCTGCAAACAAAACAATTGGCTCATGTCAATCATTTCAAGCAATCAAACAATAAAGGAAGTTAGAAAATTCAAAAATGAAGTAAACGGAAGGTTCATACCTGACGTCCTCGACCGCCAACAAGTGCCTCGATCGCAGTAGCCCGCAGCCGGTTGGCTACCCTCCACAAAGCCACGAACCGGGATGGCGCAACCTGTATTTCAAAAAAGAGATTCTTAATGATTCGGCAAACTCAAGCAAATGTGTTCTTACACAAAATTATACAAGTTAGAGACTCACTCTCCGAATCAGATGCTGCCACTCATCCAAGCCAGCATCCGTCACCGCTACGCCAAAGTCACGCAGCTCGGAGATCGTCGTCATCCCCGTCGCGTCAGTGTACTCGAGGGTCTCGGGGTACTCTGGGGGCTCGATGCCCGCCGCCTCGACCTCCTGCAAAGTCAAATGATTTCTATTATCCGATGATCATTCATCGTGTTTTCAAAATGATCAAAAGAAGAGTAAAACACTCACCACGACCGGCCAGTACGCCAATCTCCCATAGAGGAACGCCGAGTAGTCCTCGCCCGGAAGAAGGAGGGCGTCACCACCAACACCTGCCAAATCAGCCTCCCTCTCAGCCTCGGAAGGCTCCCTGAACATCGTCCAAGGAGGATCGATGGGAACCGTCAAGACATCCCGAGAGCACTGACGAGCCAAGCGCTCGCCCAAGTACCACACAGGACCCATCGACGTCCTCAAAAGCAACCGGCTCGAGCTCCTAGGTCGAAGGACCTCAGCCACGAAGGGAGGAGCGCCAGCGTAGTCCACCCAAGGCCTGGGCACCCACTAGGAAAAGCAAACAAGGAGTCATTCTTATGATCAGTTCTAAAAAAAATAATGAAGAAGCAAACAAAGGTGAAATACTCACGCCGTCCAACTGAAGAGCGTTCACCTCCCGTCGACAGACGTCGTGAAAGGAACGCCGGCACATCACCCAATCCCTCACAACGGGATAGGCCTTCTCCATCGGCTCCGTCCTCTTGGGCGCGAGGCTCGGAAAGTAGGAGTACACCCACGCCTGTGAAACAAAATAATCAATAACGATCTTTCGTGATTCGATAAGAAAAGGAAATTATCTTTCACGAAATGAGATGAAGGTTCATACCTCCAACAACAGTCCAGGGCCGACAGCGGCAGGAGAAGTCCCCTTCTCCATCAACTCCGGACGAACCATGGCCCTCATAAAGCGAATGAGGACCGCAAAACCAAAGATGACCCGGTCCCAACGGCCTAGGTCGCTCAGGTCAGAAAGAAAGGAAAGGAGCTTCGTCGATAGCCTCTCTCCCTTGTCTCCGAGGTAGATCGAAGACAAGAACCACCAGAGCCACAAACGGACCCTCTGCTCCGCAGTACAGGGAGGAGGAGCCATCTCCCTCCCCTGAATCACCACCGACGTCGGGGTCTTCCCCGCAAAATAATCCCGGACGTAAAAACTAGGCACCAAACCAGGTACCGCAGCAGCCTTCGGCATCAAGTTTCAGCCGATCAATCTCCTAGCCTCAGCCGAGTCTACCCTCATGGCTGTCTCCGGCCACTCCACCACCTCGGCCCCACACGGCAAACCAGAAATCATGCCGTAGTCCTCCAACGTGACCCCCACCTCACCAAAAGGCATGTGAAAGGTGGAGGTCGTGTCCCAAAACCGATCCAAGAAAGCTCGGACCAGGCTAAGGTTAGCCCGAAGCTTCCTCTTCGTGATGTCCCTCCAAGCCTGCACCAAGGCATCGAATGCTCCTCGCTCGATGATGGCTCGCTCCTCAGCCGACAGCCTCTCGTAACATCCCATCGCCGTTGTATAGCCCGAGAACGATCTGATGTTCCCGACCTCCTATTTTGATTCGAAACGAAAGCTATCTTTAGCTTGAATGAAGAAGAAAAAGGAATAACAAATGGAAATGAAAGAAGATAAGTGAAGAGTGATGAGTTCGAGTTACCAAGCTCTTCACCGTCTTGTAGGACAGGTGACCCTCTGCAACCCAAAGTAGGTGCCTGCTGTCCCAAGTCTCAGCCCACACAGGTGCTCCCCTCAGCTGGCGACCACCCCGTCCAACGTTGGCCCGTCTCGGGGCCTCCTCCTCCTCAAGAACCTCCTCCTCTAGGACCTCGTCCTCGGCAGCCGTCACCGCAGCGGTGAAAGCCTGCTCTAACGCCTCCTCAAGCAAACGAGAAGGGTCAAGAGTGGTGTCCACATCCATGGGATCTCTCCCAGACGTAGAAGCCTCGTCACCTGCAAGATTAAAGTGAATTTAGGCCGCGTCAAGCGACGACAAGCCTTGATTAGGGGATTTTCGAGTTTTCAAAGCTCTGAAATCTCTCTTTTCTCGCCATCTTTGGCCATTTTTTCCCACAAACCCGACCGCTCATGTGGTAATTTGGGTCAAGTCAAGCCTAAGTTGAAGCCTAGTCATGGGTTCGAGTCGGAATTTCGACAGCATTTCGTTATAACGGCGATTATGCCCTAGAAAAGTATCCTGAAAAAGCCGTCACAAATCAAAATTCCGAGATGGTAGGAAGTTTACCCATCATACAAGGATTCCAAATATCAAGTTTCGTCACAAATGGGCAATCCTAAGGCTAATTTCTAAGCAATATACGGTTTAGCTGTGAGACCGTCACAATTTCACTCAAATGCTCAAAACTCAACGAAAATTCGAAACAAATACATGGTTATGATCCTTATACTACCAATTAGCCATTTACAAGGTCAATTTTGCAAGGCAAAATCATTTGGAGGAAAAGCCCCGAATTTTCGACATAATTAGGGTTGAAAACCCTTATTTATCGGTCCAATTTGACCCATTACAAAAGATTAATGCAAAAATAATACACATACCTCGATTAGTCATGGCAAATGCAAGCTTTTGATCAAATTTTGACGGGAAATGGTTGGAATTTGAGAGAGAAATTTAGGATTTGTGTTTCGAAATAATGAAACAAAACCCATGTTTCATCGGGTTTTTTTTACTCAGGAATGCCGCATTCAGGAAAAGACGCAGCAGGTGCTGCGCCTCTTCCAAGAGACGCAGCTCTTGCTGCGCCTCTTCCTCAGTTTCCCTCCATATGAATTTTCAAAAATTCGTTATGAGTTCGTTATTTGTGGGCCCATCTTTGGTGCGCCTCTTCCTTGATGCCATATCACATATTTGGTCCATTTGACATTTATTCTTCGCCCGGACCCGTATTTCCAAGCCAACTGCAAACTGTCGTCATATTTTTACCAAGACCTTGCTTGTCACAACGAGCGAGTATTCTCTGACAGGTGTTTCGACACACCTTTATTATATTCCCCCAGCGAGAGCTCGCGATAGATAATCGTCCCTCTCGAGACATGGAGATAAGTTCCCGATTATGTTCCCCCAGCGAGAGTACACGACAGCCAATTGTCCCTCTCGAGACATGGAGATCAACATCGACCCCAAGCTCTTCCGAAGTTTGTTTGAAGCTGACCCAAGCAGATTTCTCCCAGCAGTTCCTGACTACGTCCTGCTGCCTTCTCCCAATATCGCGTTTTGTTTCCCCTGGAGTTTCAAGGAATTTCGGGTATGGTCTCTTCTTATGGTGGCGAGCCTCCTTACGTAGTCTAATGGACTTTAAACGACCCTCCCCGATAGTCGACAGAGTCTAAAATGTTCCCGACGACAGGTCCTTGGTTTGAGACCCCTTGAGCGCCTCGCGTCGCCATAGTCGTCAGGTTGTAATCTTCGATTGACCTGATGGCTATACTTTGACTTTCGCCTTGTCCAAGCCTCAGTCAAAGTGGAGGCTCTGTAGATACCTCATTTCTGCACCTCCCGCAAGCCACCCGGTGATGATTGGGCCGCATGTTTGGTATACGGAACGATTTGTGACAGTTCGTAAGTTTATCGTAAAGTGATCGCTCAAACACTTATGTCTACCTCTTAATTGTCATCTATGCGCCGATACGGTCGTTTTGGCAGTAATTAGAGTACATTTGGAGTCCGGGCCAAAAAATCGTCTTCATTTTCTAATAACCATTTAAAATGCCGAGTCAGAATGTTCTGGAATGTTCCGGATATTTCTATTCTATATTTCCCAATCTTTTAATCTTTGGTAAAGTATCTCCCGTAATATTCACACAAAATATTAAGGAAACGAGATTAATCCACTTTTCCATAATAAAAACACGGAAATCTTTCTTCCGCAGGAGGAAACCACTGAGGAAAGGACGCAGCAAGTGCTGCGCCTCTTCCAAGAGACGCGATGCACTGCTTTGCGCCTCTTCCTCGATCCTTTTCTGCGTATTTTTCATATCTTTTCGAGATTCACTTCCAAAGTTTCTCCGAAAACCCTAATTCCTCCGTGTGATTAGTATAAATAGAGACCTTCGGTCTCACATATTTCGCACGCGAGTGTCCGCCCTTCTCTTCTCCCTTTGCATTCTAGACCACGTTCTTACTTTTTGGCGTCTACGTGCTTGAACATTCGACCACGTAAGCTCGGATCTTTCTGAGTACCAGCCTCGTTTTGCATGACCGACCAATTTGACCAACTCCACCATTAATCAACTTTAATCAACTTTGTTTCTTTCCTCCTAGAGGGCACTTTCGTCGTACATTCGAGTCGAGCATCACTAAACGTTAACTTAGTTCATCTCGTTTCGTCAAACATGTAAGTCTGAGGGTGTAAATCCTCCTTTTATTATTGTTCTTTATTATTGTAATCATTAATGTAAGATTTATGTCAAAAATATTCTTAAAACCGATTTGTAAAACCACGTTTTAAAACCTTTTTTACGAATTATCAGGAGACAGGCGTCGAGAAAGGACACAGCAACTGCTGCGCCTCTTCGAAGGGATGCGGCACCTGGTGCGCCTCTTCGTGAGGCTACCGCAGTTCCTGCTTCCTTTCTTCTTCCTTCGTCTTTCGTTAATTCGTTTGTTTTTCTTTTGTTTTCATTTGTTCTTTGTTTCTTTAATATAACAATCTGAATATAATAATTTAACATGTAAATACATCATTAATGCTTAATTCATCTTTCAATCCCCGACTTAAATCCCTTATAATTCATATTTGCGGGTTTTCGTCATTAAAATCAATTCGGGTTTTAGAGATTCGATTCATCCATATTGAGTCTCTGGAATTCATCTTTGACATATTTGCATCTGTTTATTTATCGTCACCATCGTTAATTCATCATTAATAACCTGTTTAACCTAATTAATTTTGTTTAGTTTGTTTAAATCATTAATTTACCTTGTATCTTGTAAATAATTCGTCTTATTTAATTTTGTTCATGTTTTATCGTTTTTATCACCTTAATCACATGTAAATAATGTGTTAATCACTTCTATCTGAGTCAAATAATATTAATCGAGCATTAAATCACCAATGAACATTAACGATTTGCAATTCCGGCTTCACAGCCAGAACTGAGCCAAGGAACAGACGCAGCGACTGCTGCGCCTCTTCCAAAGGACGCAGCTCTGCTGCGCCTGTTCCTGGTTGAGTTCTGTCTCTGAACTCCCGTTTTGCCTCGACTTAGTTTATTAATTACGTATTTAATTAACTATTATTCGTATTATCACCTTAATTCCTGTTCGTTAATTTGTTTATACTTTCTTTTCTAAAATCATCCGTTTTAAATGTATTTTCGACATAAATCATTAAATCCGATGTAATTATTGTAATTTTCTTCATTGTATTTTTATTGTATTTGTTTTACCGCATTGTTTGTATGTCTTCACATGTAATCAATCTTAAACCCTACATCGACTCAATTGTATGTTAAATTAATTGTTCACCGACTTAGTATTAATTCCCACATGTTAGGATTAAAACGTTGGATGTTGCATTGCATGCATATAATCGACAATATATCGAGTATAGACAATTTCCCTAATCATTAGTAGAGGCCGCTATCGAGGCGGGCGAGATTAGGTGTTCGATCAAAAGAGCTTCCTAATACGTACCCTCACCCCTTACTCCAGATCTCTGTGAACATCCGTGTTCATTGGCATCCACGAGAGTCGTTCTAGGCATAGAATGCTAAGGGTAACGAGTTCTTGGTGTTCATGTCACTACTTTGTGTCTTGACATGACACGAGGTATTCGAACGGTTTCCAATTTTCCACAATAAATTGGTGGCGACTCCACAAATGCAAAACACAAAGAAAAGCTTGCTTCGCTTTTTGCCCCCGTGGGCCCGCGTCCACACTTTATCACAAGTTATATGATAACAATGGGAGCATCTTCCAAGTATAAGAGCCCAAGTCTAGTAAGAAGGCTAGACACCTACTTAGATAAATTCGTGTCATTAGAAATAACATTGAATAGAAGGAAATAGCAGTTCATATAGTTAGATTGTAGGGATACATGGTATATCCACTTACCAAACTTTTACTGCAATTTAACTAGTGTAAAATGTACACTATAGATTATAAGATATGAAGTAGTAATAAGGTATTGACTATTCATATATGATAATCACATTTATCATTTGAGTTTCTTTAAACTCATCCATTACTTTGTTATATCCAAATGGGTTGTTGAGACAATATTGAACCCCATTAAAGTGAACTGGATTGACATAGTATGCACCCCTGGTTACTTATAGGAGGTGACGTCTCGAAAGTAACTAGAGTGTGATGTGATTGATGGCAAGTTCAAGTGTCATAGGGTCATATGGGATGACTAGTCGATCACATAGAGAGACTGTATGAGACACTCTGTCGGGCAGTGACCGCTTATAGAGTTCTGGAAATTCATAAAGACCATTGTCGTGGCGAGAGCTACAATAGTATTTTTATGAGTCAATTCTTTTGCCTAGAGACTATTCGCCCAAGTTGGCACAAGTTTCTGATTGGCTTTGATTTATACTCTACGACTGTCGTAACTGAAGTCATATGAGTATATTTTGGGTCATGATGAACTGTGGCTATACGAAGGGAATAGTGCGATAGGAATTGTCCACTCCCTTGTCAGGATTGTTTGAAATCTCAGGGCCACTCGAGGAGTAGTGAACTGAAAATGCGTGGCCACGCTCGGAAAGTATCTACGGTAGATAATTCCGGTCAGATAGTTACTCTCCAGATCGAGGAAACCATTCAAGATATGATCAAATGCAAGTATGACCTGCAAGACAACTTGCATTGAGTGGGAGATTGTAATAGAACAAGAGAATTGATGACACACACTTGTCTCGAGCAAGTGGGAGATTGTTGGAGTAAGTGTTCTCAACAATAATGCGATCACATGTTTAAATCTCATGATAAGAATACGTAAGGGATGATTCAATTATATAGTCAACTGATCAACATTAATCGCTAATGATTGTCTAACTAGAGTTTGACATTCTTTGTCGTTTGATGTGGTGATCGGTTGATCCCTTAAGGTCACACCTATAGGACAATTCCCTTAATAGATCAAGTTAGTTAATTGTATATCGATACAAGTTAATTAAATTCCTTAAATTTGAACAATTCATTTGTGAGTGAGAATATTTGTATCTTATTGTAATTTGATTAAATAAGATTCATTTTAGTAATTAAAAGATTTTATTACTAAAATTCGTTATTGTTTGTGAAACAATTAAATTAAGAATATGATTGATTAATTATAATTGCAAAATATTGTGAATTATATGTATGACCCATTTTATACTTGTGATCACGAATTACTAGCTAATTTGTCATATGTAATTAATTTATTATGAAATGATATTTATTTGTATAAATATGCATTAAAATTAGATATGGGCATGGTGTGTGACACATTACCTAACAAATGACATTTGACAAATCGCAAAAATAAAATGGAGTCCATTTTATGTAGGGCACCGGTTTTATAGAGGACAATGGGGGTTTATTATGTTTGTTAATTTTGAATGGCAAACATAATGATCACTCTAATTACCCTAGCCTCACACACCTATTATTTAGAGAAGAGAAAAAAGAAAAAGAGGAAGCCATGCATTGGCTTAGGGACACCACCCCAACCGGCTCCCCTCTCTTTATTATGAGAAAATTGTTCTCATTTTTCTCTTAATTATATTATTCACATTCTCATATTATCATCTCATCTCTCTAAAATAGTTTTAGAAACTTTGATTAATTGTTCAACTAAATTCTAATATCACATAAACATTATTACTAGCGTAGCAATACAAATATTATTAGAATTATTAAGGACATCTAATATATTAATCTAGTTAATTAGTATATTAGCATTAAGGGTTATTGTTTTGGGTGCAACAAGAGGAGAATCTCTATACTTGGGATTTTGGAGGATCATCCATAATATTTAAGCTCAATAACAAATAAGGAATGTGTCCTTATTTCTGCCCAAAATTTCGAACCATATATAATGTAAGGAACATTATTTTTCTTTTCATCTCTTATTTTGTTATGCATGTGATCTTAATGAACTTAAGTTAAAATGTTAATTAGTTCACCATAAGAAATGTCTTGTAAGAGGTATATAAACCTAACAGTATCTTATTGAATTTATTGTGATTCTATACATGAGATTTTATTTTATAATGTGTATTATTTTGTAAATATGATCATTACCAAGAATGTATTGAATGATATATTGGTTATATTTGGAGATTTATCAAAACGTTATTATTATAGTTACTTGACGTTGTAGTTTCATTACTTGGGTTACCACTGAATATAAGAATTGTGTTACCGATGATTGATGTTATAGCTAAATTTGAATGTTTTTCTAAGTTTTGGGTATTATTAAGCGGTGTGAGTAGTACAACTATGAATGAAGTATGCTAGTATTTGATTTGGAGTTATAAATTATGCAAGAACTATATCTGATTAGTGAACTCTATATTGAAAAAACAAACGAATGAAAACTTTGATTCATAAATTATGAACGCACACATTAATATCTATTCTATACTCGTATAATCATTGCTAATTGAAGAAAATTGTTTATTACGACTTTGATGCAAGGTTAACGATAAAGAGACTTGGGTTTTCAATTTTTTTTAGGTAGGGGTATGCAAATGGAAAATAGTAGGCATAAATGAGTCAAATTTGTACTGCAAAAATAAATTACGTTAAAGTATATTTAAGGGTTATTCACGAGAATAATACAACCTAAGAGGCTAAGACTCTCTCCTTATATTAATCCAGCCTATATTTTAACCCATAATCCTTTTCTTTTCTTTTTTATTCTCTCTCTGTGTCTCCTCTTTTCTTCATCATCCTCAATTCCTCAGTTTGCATCTTTCCCTGATTCAATTTCAACTTTTTTGGTTTTTCTTTTCATGTCTTTCGCCCTTAATCATCGTCCCTTACACAGTACACACCATCCTCTCCCCCACTGACTATATATTGCTGGAGTCACCGCTGAAGCAACCCCGACGGCAACACATTTTTTTGCTCAGACCCGTCACCTCAGAGAGGTATGTGTGTGATGAGTGAGAATGATGCACATAGACTATAATTGTTGCGAATGGGAGGTTACTAATATCATTATTCATTGACCCTTTATAGAAAGGAAAAGGAAGAAATTCAGTGAAGGGGCAATGAGAAACCGATGAAGGGCTTAAATAAATCACAAATTAAGAAGGTAACCTACTAAAACATAACCTTCACTGGTTACAACAGGTAAACATAAGGGCGGGTGTATAATGAGAAAAATTAGTGAATAGTTCAGATTAAAATGGGTTAAATTATAGGGTGGATTAAACTAAGGAGGGCCTTAGGTTGAATTATTCTTATAAAATAACTTTATATTTAATGTGGTGAGTTCAACTTAACTCAGGTGACTTCCTCAAAGGCTATTATCAAGTGTTGTTGAAAAGAAGAAACAGTAATTCTTCAGAAGAACCGGGTGAAGAGACTAAAAAAATTATTTCGTTCAAGATTTGAGATGTAAATAAATCAGAACAAAAAACGCAAGGTCAAAAAAGTGCTAGGAACCTAAGCTTCCTTTGAGATCGAATTTGTATGTATTACTTCAACATTTTGTGCGACTGTCCCAAATTAAACAACCTCGCCCTTTGCCTCGGTACTGCTAAAAGGAAGACTTGCCTTGAATAGAATAGGCTCGTTTCGTTCACCGAGAGTAACTCTAACTTCCTGAACTTCAAGTACGCCATATCAGCTAGCCTGAGCCAAAGTTCCGACAATATCACCACCAATCACCTGATGAATGCTAATTCCGAAACCAAGGCAATGTGATCACTTCCCCATTTCTGTAAGCAAATCCAACATACATTTCACTACAATCAAGCACTAGAATAACCTTTATTATTTCAAAAAGGTTTTAAAATACCATTCAGTTTATATTAAATTTTTACCCCCACAAAATTCCATTCTGTTTATATTAAATTATCTTTTGTTTTTGTGTTGGGGTAGTTGCTGACTCCAAGGTGGGAGGACTAAAACGAAGTACTAAATAATGTTACACGTGCCAGACAATTGAGTTCCTCTTTCATGCGCACCAAAACAGAGGCAAATGACTAGTTAAGATTTAGGAACTGCAATTTATTAGTTCCATCGATGTAAACGGAGGCAAATTCTCTTTCATCTTCCCAAATGTCTCACTAAAGTCAAGCAAACAATGCCCGTCTTAATATTTGGCTTTGCCGTGTCAATTTTGGTCAGAAGGAAAAAAAAAAAAAAAAACACTTTTGGGACAACACCTAGGAACTATATCACCATTTAAGCGAGTTAAGATGTAAATCAAATGCATAGGTATGTCAAGAGCACCTTTGTTGGAAATCCCCCAAATGTTTGCATCACGTCTTTCCGGATAGGAGCACGCACCCTAACAGTTTGGAGGCCTTCAGATCTCCTACATGTCACACAGAAGCAACAGATTAATTTGACAGATAGCTATTAAATCTCAAAACAAGATGCTAAACAAAGATGATCAAAAGGCATACTGACCATATGTAGTCCACAGTTCCCATAAAACAACAATTATAGCTAGTCACCAATGGCTCCCCGAATTGGTCTCTTGTCCCAGAAGAATCCTAGAAACCATCAGAGGAAGAGAAAATATGAGATAGTGATTAGCACTGTTGAGATCTACTGGCAATCATACAAACAGAAAAATGGAGGACATCTTGCATAGACGGAAGATAAAATACATCATTGCCTTTGTTGGCATCAATAAGTAAAAAACAGAAGGAAAGCATGTATGGGAATTAAAGCATATTTAATGTGTCATAGATTGACATCAACAAACACGTGTTTTCACTCCATCTGCCACTGTACAATAACAATAGCATTTACCCACATGGCTCAGAGGCTCTCGTTTATAATAGGTAAGAGGATTGGATGTGCACAACCTTATTCATGAGTAGAAAAGCCATTTGCGGATGACCCATTCACCCATGATGAAAACTGCTTCTTCACAATAAATGAAGCCAGGGCAACTTTAACTCAAATGTCCATAAATTGGTCAACGATCGAATAATAAAGTATATGCCAAGTTACACTTCACAAGCTAAAAGCTCCCTCATCCTCGATAATACATGACCGTAGAATGTTGAATAAGTTGTTACAATAAATAAACAGGTGAGTTCAACTTAACTCAGTGAATTTCCAGATAAATAAGTAAATAACTATTAGTGCACCACATATTACCACTGCTAAAATACAACCAGCAACTTCTAGATTAAGCCACAGAATCATTGAATACAAAAACAGTAAACCTACCTCCACTTCTGAGTACGTACTCCGAAGCTTTAATGCGTGTTCAAGAGTAGTGTTCTTGGTACTGCCAGTAGCTATGGTTATCTCCATTGCCGTCCACCGAGATGGGCTGTAGAATGTTTTATCCTGCACAGCTATATCTGTCTTGAATACCACCTCACCTGGAGCAACACACATGCTATCAGAAACCATTTTGGCTGTCGAATATTGATCAGTAATTGATAAATAAACTTATGAACTTACCCAAACTAGAAGGAAACACATCTTTGCCACTTTGCAACGTAGGCAAAAATCTGGCTGGTGAATGGATTTCAGCTGAAGCCTGTCCTGAAACTTTGTCTCTATCAACTTGAGATATATCAAGCTGACCGGAAAAATAATTGTTACCTTAGCAGCCGCAAGAAGAGCCAATTTATGATTTGTACAAAAGTAAAGCCGATTCCAACTATACCTTCTGTTGTGATATGAAGTTGTACAACGGACTCTGGCAACAGAAAGTATGTATGCTGTTATTAGAAAAATGAGTAATTTAAATAAGCTTGACTGCTTGACAACACAAAAAATAATAGCTAAGATAACCCCGATCTACCTTTGGTGTACAATTAAAATCACCGCATAGGACAACTGGAGCATCGTCCCATGTCTTTGATACGGCTTGAGCCTTTTCAAGAAGCATTCTGACCTGCATAAGCAATAGCAAAGGGCTTTTATGAATCTTTTTGAAGCAACAGGCCAAAATAATTTTCATTAGACAGATAAAATAGGCATGATCTAGTTCTTTTTGTGCCTTACCACTGTCAAAACCATTGCAAATCCCCAGACCCTTCAATTTCAAAACATGAAACAGGTGTTAAGGCTTAAAGGGTATTTTTGATTGTCAAGCCATGACAACAGAAAAGAATCATGGTCTAACTATTTACTACGCGTGGAAATGGCAGGTAGTCAAGCAATCAATACTGCAAAAACACCCTCCAATCCATGAACATGTAGAATGAGTCCATTAACTGAATTCGCTCTTGGCAATTCGCGACTCATAGAATCATAGGGTACCCGAGTGAATCCGATAACCCTAGCGGCCTAGCTGAAACATAGTTGGGTGATATGAGAAAAGGTAAAGAAACACTTCCTTCAGTTAGTAAGCTGCCATAACCAATGAACATGCAGAATGAGTCCATTAACTGCCAGGAAGTTAATCGTGGAAACAAGCGAGGGCCTGAGGTGCGTTTAATCCCAAGGCTCAGTAAGGCACTAGCCAAAACGCATCGATACATCAAGGAAGAGCACAAGACATAGGCGTAAAAAGACCTCTAAAGGGTGCCTTGTAGATAGGGTGTAGCTAGCAAGGCGCACTACTTTATGATTTCCTTTCTTTTCCTAATCGTTCTTTTGTTATGCCGTTCACTTGGCCATATTATTTTTTCCTTTTAGTCCTTTAAATGTTCGCCCTCTTTCAAATCCAAGGAAAACCTCATGTTTAAGAGGTGCGTGCCTTCTCACTCTTTGTGCCACATCGCCTCTGTCCGCCCTCGCGCTTTTAAAAGCTAAGAAGCGTATGCGCTGTCAAATCTCTCCGCTCAGCATGAGTTTCAGTATTATACTCTTAGACAAAGCATCTCCAAAATTTTATTATGAGAATATCAGTTATCATGTGTAAGTTTGGATACACCAAAATGCAATGTTTGATATGTACAAGAAACAAGTCATGTGAAGAATGTGAATGGCCTAAGAAGGGCCAGATACCTGGCCAAGTTTCATCTCTCCCCTTCTTGGATTGTACAGCACATGAATGTTGCCTACAACAACTCTATTTGGAGCACCCGAACTGCATTGGCATAATAAAAATGTTTCTTAGAAGCTGTTTTCTTCAAGACATTGGCATAAGACGCATATTTCAGGCAATATACATCAGTTTGAGACGTAAATCTCCATTCAATCTGCACATGTCATACACGAAAAAATATAGGCAAACAAAATTTAAATCAATAAAGCGTTTTTGAAAGGAAAACAGAGACTAGAAACTCAAAGAACAGCAAACCATCAATGACCAATCTGAACTCCACAAGTAAGAAACCACACAAACTTGAGCCAGACACTAAATAAAATCCTGCAGTTGCAATCTAGAGCTTAGGAGATCAGAAAACTAAAAGTTGTTACTCCATTAGAGAGTGACCCAATATGATCAAGGAGTCTCTCCATCAAAATCTTACCATCTTTGCATGGGTTGACAACTTGACATCAAAGATCATCAATGAGTTCCGACCAAAGTAAGACAAATAGGTGACATAACTCTATAGCTAATAATGAGGATATTCAAAAGGCAAGCATTACCCTGAAGAAGATAACTGGTTTCCATCTTGGTTCTGAGTCAGTGACTGCACAAAGTTTAAAAAAAAATAAAAAATTATGGCAATAAAGAATTTTGACAGAAAGAATAGGGCCAGTGATACTGCAATATAATAACAAAAATAAAGATTGAAGAGCTGTAAATAACCTCTAATACACAAATTTGAGCAACATTATCCCGCATTCCATGTCTTATGAATTCAATGCAGTCCTTAAACACCAACTTGAACCTAAGCCCATGATTATCAAATATGTATCACGAAATTGCATTCAAGTATTTGACAAAAACAGACACAGCAGTACAATATCGATAAACGTGTGCAGGATGGTTTCAACTCAACTAGAAGGAGCATCATTACCAACAGGTCAAATACTCTGCTTCTATTAGCTCCTTACCTTGTTGTTCGAAAGAAGATAGCACACCCATCAACTGGTACACCCGTGCGCATCTAATACATTAGAAACCATGTAGCTATTATGCACAAGGACATACGATCACAATATTAGTAATATATAATCAGAATACATAACCATCAAGCCTCAAACGATTTGGGTTCAAACACTCTGCTTTAATAGCTCCTTGCTTTTGTACTTCAGTAGTATACTTCATTTAAAAACAGACTCCCCAAAAGCAAACTTCAGGGAGCACATATTGTTCTTTACGAAATAGACAAGTAAAACAAAATCAGAAACAAATCCGCGAAGGTACAGAGCAGAAAGCTAGTATACCAACTTCACATAAACTGCTTAAATGAAAACTTAATACAATAGAAGATGCAACATCCAGGTAATCATATCAGCAATACGGAGTACTAGGATATACTGCATGGCAACTTTCAAATAGAGGCCTATCATCTTTCCCTACAATTGCCTTGTAACTTCAACAATATTAATCAATACTCAATGGGGGATTAAGAAACGTAAATCTTCTTTCAATCTATAAGTACAATTAAATATTTCTTACTCTTTTCCAAAGACATAGACTTCACTACGAGGCCAAGAAAAAGAACTGCAGGTGTCCTAAAGGATTTATCTTCGTCCTTGCGTGGTACAAACTTTATTTTCAGTTTTTTTGCAGTGCGGTTAAAAAAGAAATAGGTAAGAAAAACACCTAACAAGAGTGCATAGCAAGTGAAAAGACGTGTATTTATATCTGTGACAACCTTCCAAAAGCCACTGTATCCACGAACCCTCAAGTCCTCCTCTAGCTCTTGAAATTTGTCAACCTCCTGAAAACATAATGCTAATCGTAACCAAGAGAGAGAAAAAGATCTATGCAATACCAAGCTTGGTTAATCAACGTAGAAAGACAGAAGGAATGTCAGGGGGCAGGGAGCAGGGGGCAGGGGAGTTAAGCAGGGATGAGAAAGAGCATCAAATGAGACACGTTAGAAGGAGAGAAGAGTATCCCGCTTTAAAAATTAACCAGTACATGACAAAAACGACTTTCTACAGTGTACCCCTAGTTTTTTTTCAAATTCTTACATATACTCTCGATTTTTTTAAATCATCTAATATACCCTAAACTCAATGAAAAGTTCTTCAAATAAACTAAATGCTCAATTTCTCTACTTTTTAAGAGTTATGTTTAGACACTTATGATTGATTACTTGACATAATTCCTGGAAACATGATAATTCCTGAAAACATGACATAATCATCGTTTATTCATTAATGAGCATCTTTTCATGACATGCCTTTAAAAAAACTCAAATTACAATACTAAGAGTGATCTAGGACAATTTTGGGTTCATTGGGCATTAAAAATTATTTTTAAAAAACCGAGGGTATATGATAGTCTGAAAAACCCATTTAAATTATTTAAAAAACGAAGGTATATGATGAGTTTGAAAAAACAAAGACGTACAGCATCAAAATAAAAATAAAATTTTCAGAATGAGAATCACCTGAAAGCACATTATGTCAGGAGACCACAATTCGAGCTCAAAAAGTATTTTAGCCTTCCGCCTTTCCCAACTCATAAACCGGCGTTCGATGTGAAGATAAAGATGGCGATGGTCATTAGCCAGGTAGTCAGCAAGTATATTATATGAGAGCACAATAAACCGCTCTGCAAAATATGACACCAATTCAGGGAAAAGTGAACCTCGTAAACGTTGGATCCATATTGTTTGAAAAAAAAATATGTTGAAGGGAAAAAATTATCAGAATGAGGAGTTACAAATTCGTTCATTGGCTGTGTATAGACAAAATGAAACGAGAAAGGGGAAGGAGGAGAAAATTGGTAAAAAAAAAATGTGCACAAAATAGAAAATAATGTTCTTGGGAGGAGTTTCACTTTTTTTTCCATCTTCATTTCTTACAAACCAAACAAGGAATATAAGGAAAACTATTCCAAATTTCCAACAGATAATGCTCTCCCAGAAACCACAAGACTCATAGCCTTCCTAAAAGCACTACCCTCGTTTTTCTTTAGACAGAAAAAACCGTGATACAACTAAAGAAGATCATCACTCAAGAAATAATGAAAACTTTGGAAAGAACTTTTAGCCATGACAAACTGAGCCGTGACACATTGACTTGTAAACCAACCACCGAGAACTGTGAAAATAAAACAAAACAGGGAAGTATAAATAGTACTTTAGCGTTCTCATCCATTCCGCTTTTCTCACAATAATTTCCTTCAATGCACAAATACTTCAAACATTGATCTCGATAACATGCTTATCTACTTAGCTAGCTAACATGTGGCATCTCCGCAGGATAATGATCATTATTGATCATGATTACATTCACCATATCAAATACCGAACCTACATACTCCTAGTCATGTATTTTCTAGTGTTTGCCATGCACATTAGATAAATCTTAACAGTTTCTATAGTTGACCCGTATACCATAGTAATGTACATTTAAGTAATTTTAACAAGCATACACTATGAAATACACACTATACATATAAAAATATTTTAAAGGACATGTCGATCGCTACTAGGTAAATTACCAGTTACTCTCCAATGCACCTGCCTAATAACAACGGAGTACCACGTAAGAACAAAGTAAGAAAATGGATTCATGCACAATACTCCATTGGACGTGGCGTGTCTCCTCTAAAAACACATTGGTGGTGACGTGTCTCCCCTTTTTCTCAACATCGTACATTTTGATCCTGCGTGAACCCTATCTTTTTGAGTCGGCCGCTTTGTGCTAATTTTCATAAAAAAGTTTTTTATAAAGTTTCACATACTACCTTCTTATAATTCAATCCCTTTTTATAAAGTTTCACATACTACCTTCTAATAATTCATATTTCGCTCAATCATCCTTTTCATATTTTTCTTTTATGCCCAACACTACTCAAATCTACTATCCATCAACTATAATCAATTTTCCAGCATTGAGAATCCAAGGCATGTACAATTATTTTGCCTTCTCGTTCATCCTTTCATTTCATCTGACGCTGTTGGGATAAACAATCATCGCGAAAATTATTAACCTTGGTAAGGTAAGCGAGAATGTGGGATTGTGGTGCATAGAAATACAATGAGCAAAGTTAGGATAACAAAGTGCAATACTAAATCCTAAGAAAATTACATAAAAGGAGGGAACGAAAGCAACGGATAAAATACCAGCGTTAGGAGGGGGAGGGTTGTTGGCTTTTTCCCAACCACGAAAATCAGCAGGCTTCTGCCGGTGGACCCCAACCCCAGGTTGATTATACGGCAGAGCAGCTCTAGGTCCAAAATTACCACCACCATGGAAACTCATACTATTATTATGGCGATAATTTGGATGATTGTGATGAGGAGTATCATAAGTATAACCCAAAGCATTATAACTAGAAATATTATCAGAATACGTATAGCAATAATTAGGATAATAATGAGGAGCATGATAAGTATATCCTAAAGCATTATAATTTTGATGATTGTGATGCGGAGTAATATAAGTATAACCCTGAGCATTATAATTATAATTATAATTATAATTGTTATGATGATGATAATGAATAGGATTACAGTAGTAGTTGTTGTTGTTGGTGGTGGTGGTGGTACGTCGATGGTGGGCGACGGGTGCAGGGCGGCGGCCACCGCGGAACTGCGGCGGAATAGAGAGACGAAATTGAATTAAACGCAACAGGAAAGATAGATACAACGGTAAAGAGTAGAGTTACGAAGGAGAGTTTTACCGGTGGATGATTGGACATGGCGGCGGAGGAAGGGTGGTGGAGGACGGTGGTTGCTGCGGCAACGCGGTGGAGAGATGTGGGGGAGGGTGACCGCATATGTTTCTTTATATATGTATGCTTGATGGTGGGTTTGGGGGTTATGGACTTATGGTAATGGGGACTCCGACGTTTTTGGTAGTTCAAACTCCAAACTTCAAACTATGGCCATAGTGCACGACTGCACGTCGCCCGGATCTATCTATCTATCTATTTATTTATCTATCTAGCTAGTAGCTAGCTAGTCTTGGTATATCGTATATCCGTCTATAGCTAAAGACGGGTCAAATAGCTTGAAAGTGGTGACATTTTTTGCGCACACCACTTGTTGCTTGTCCTATTAGGAATGTGGTATTGTATTTGGCTCGTCTTTAGTTATAGACGGATATGTGCCGTCTATAATGAGATTTTGTGCTATCTATATCTATATAGTAGTATATACGGAGTATTAATCTTCTAACTTAACCGCTGACATGGCATTGTATATCGTATTGCAAGCATAAATGATGTGGCGGCATCCCATCAACTTTACAATTTAAAAAAAAATACTACGTAATAGCGTAATTAAAACACAAATAGAAGTTATATATAGAAGTAAATAACTGATGATTATGGACGCAATCAATGTTATACTATCAGACCATTTAAAAATGGCAACAATGCTATTATATATAAATCTCCCTAAATACTCTCCCTAAATTATTCTCATACTAGTTTGAAAGTTCGTACTTCGTACGGGTTAATAACTTTGATTATTTTAAAATCAAGTGATAAAACATTATCGATAAGGTGTTACAATTATTATAAAGACATGTGTGAAATTAAAGCGCCAACTCGTGCCACATTCAACAAATCAATATATATATTTTGTCTGATACCACTTGTAGGGTTATATCCGTATAAGACCCTCTAATTAGGACTATAACGTAAATTTAGCATGCGATTATCGTCATAAAACATAAAACCAATAGAGAAACGATAAGGAACAAGAATTAACCTCGGGTCCTTTATAGTGCGGCGTAAAGAACAGAAATCAAACGAGATTCCCTCCTAATTGTTGCACCCAAGATTTGTCCGAGATATGCCCTTGTGCTAGAAGTTGTTCTCTGATTGCCTTGCAATATTGAGAGAACTTGTTGTGAGGTTTTCGAGATGTGAGATCTAGGTTTCAGAGAGAAAATGTCTCCAAAACCCTAGTTTTCTGTAAAATGAAATTGTCTAGGTCAAAAGGAGAGGGAGTCTCTCCTTTTGTTAACCTCGGCCGGTACCGGTTTGCATGGGGAAGTGGGCTTCCACTTCCTCTTAATTTTACCTCGTGGACCGGCTCATAAATTGCTAAATGTATATGACGCGGTTTATTATAAATCGTCATCGGTTATCGGCTATTAAAACATCAACTAATTACACGGGTTAGTTGAAGTATTAATACATGTCCGACAAAGACGATATTGTATAATTAATTCAATATACATTAATTAAATATAAAACGCTTATATTTAATTTTACGAATTAGCTGGTTAATTCGCCTTAGCCCATGATATTTAATCCGTATTAAATATAATATCTCAACATCACATTTTGACTAATTACTAGTCAAATAACTCGGACTAACTGGTTAGTCAGATTTGGCATCTACATGATTTGTATTTTCATACCGTCACATCTCTCGAACGTATCCTATAGGTGTGACTTTTAGGGACCGGTTGATCACCGCCATCAGTATGACAATAACGTCAAACTTATCTAGCAAGCCAACCGTTATTGATAAACGTGGATCAACTGATAATAATACCAAAAGTATGCCCTTTGATCCTTTTAGAGGTTTATAAGTCCTTGCACTAACTGTTAAGGACACCAACCCCAACAAGCTCCCACTTGTCCGTACAAGTGCATGTGCAATGACGTTATCCGCACTAACTGGAGGACACAAGCTCCAACAAACTCCCACTTGTCCGTACAAGTGTATGTGCGATAACCGATTCTCATATTCATTTAAAATTTCTCCCACTCAATGTAAAACAATTTGCAGATCCGGATCCACAAAGGTCGTATTTTACAATCGATCTGTATCTAGAGTGGTTTCCCCGACTAGAGAGTAACTTAAGTGATAAAACGAATTCGTATTTGAGCATGGCCATGCATTTCGATTCTGACCCTCGAGTGGCCCCGAGAAATATCGAGTACGATAAAGGCTGAATATTTCCTTCAACTCGACTCCTTCCGATCTAAGCACGGCATGAAATGACCCAGAAAAAATCTACTTGGCCCCCTGTTACGGATGACCGTGAGAAAGAAACCAAAGTCACCCAAAAAATGCCTTAATCTCAAGAGACGGTCGATAGTCAAAAGAATCGACTCTTAGGATCACCATGGAGGTCCTATCCACGACCGGGCACCGAATGTTATTAAACATTTAGGACTCCACGTCGATGTCACAATTGTGTCCTACGAAATATCTATAAATCGCCTCTGTGATTGGTCAGTCAACCGGTTGACTTATGGCTCGTTGAACCCACCATCAACCAACGTCACAAAATAATTGCCAGAGTTATCAGCTCATGTGGGCAATTAAGGACTGAAAAGATATAATGTTCGTTCAGTTCACTTTGTGGTGTTCAAAATTTGTCGTACAAATCCACATGACAAACAAAATATATATATAAAATATCAAAACGATGATGTCGTATAGAGTACAAGAGAGAATGAATCTGATCCATAAAAGAGTACTACAACTTAGGAACACGTTTAATTCCCATGGAATTAACATGCCCTTCATGCTTATCTTGTCGTAATGCTTTAGTGAGAGGATCTGCTATGTTATCATCTGTAGCAATCTTTTCTATCACTACTTCCTTTTGCTCCACGTAATCCCGGATTAGATGAGCTTTCCGTTGTACATGTCTAGACTTGTTGTTAGACATTGGCTCTTTAGCTTGGAAGATGGCACCACTATTGTCGCAATAGATGGTGATCGGGTCATTCGAATGGGCACTACGGAGAGCCCATGTAAGAATTGACGCATCCATATCGCTTCCTTTGTAGCTTCAGACGCGGCATAGTACTCGGACTCGATCGTAGAATCTCTGTAACAGTTTGTTTCGAACTCTTCCAGTGACTGCGGCGCCATTAAGAGTAAAAACGAATCCGACCGAGATTTCGAGTCATCACGATCCGTTTGGAAGCTAGCATCTGCACAGAACGGTTGCGCATAGCCTTTGTTCGCCTCCATAAGTCAATGCCCAATCTTTAGTCCTCCGTAGGTACTTAAGAATGTTCTTGACAGCCAGCCAATGTGGTTCACCTGGATCTTTGTTGGAATCGAATTGTCATACTCAATGCATATGCCACGTCCGGACGTGTGCATATCATGGCATACATGATTGATCCTATAGCCGAAGCATAAGGAATCCGTGTCATGCGCTCTTTCTCTTCCGGTGTCTCGGTGCACGAGACTTGCTCAAATGCACCCCTGGAGCCATGGGAAGGAACCCCTTCTTGGAGTTAGTCATCTTTGAATATCTCTAGGACTTTGTCTATGTAAGACTCTGATCGAGAGATAGCATCCGTCGTGATCTATCTCGATAGATACGGATGCCTAGAATTCTTTGTGCCTCTCCCAGATCTTTCATCTGGAAATGGTTTTTCAACCATACTTTCACCGAAGTTAAGAGAGGTATGTCATTCCCAATCAGGAGTATGTCGTCAACATACAATATTAGGAAAACAATCTTGCTCCCACTCGACTTGATATATAGACATGGTTCCTCGACCGATCGAGTGAATCCATTTTCTTTTATCACTTGGTCGAAGCGATGATTCCAACTCCTTGATGCTTGCTTAAGTCCATAAATGGAACGCTTAAGCTTGCACACTTTCTTAGGATGTGCTGGATCGATGAAACCTTCGGGTTGTACCATGTACAACTCTTCCTCCAAAAAGCCGTTTAAGAAGGCGGTTTTCACGTCCATTTGCCAAATTTCATAGTCATGAAAAGCGGCGATCGCTAAGGTAATCCGAATAGAACGCAGCATGACTACGGGTGCGAAAATTTCATCGTAGTGCAAACCTGGCACTTGGGTGAAACCTTTAGCAACTAGTCGTGCTTTATAGATATCTTGTTGACCTTCCACAGAATGCTTTATCTTGTAAAGCCATTTGCATTGAAGGGGACGAACCTTAGCAGGTAAGTCAACAAGATCCCACACGTTGTTCTCATACATGGAGTCCATCTCGGATTGCATGGCCTCAAGCCATAGCTTTGAGTCAGAACTAGTCATGGCACCTTTATAGGTTGCGGGTTCACTACTCGTTAAGAGTAGAACGTCATCTATGTCATGTTCCTCGACCATACCAATGTATCATGCGGAGGAATAGAGACTCTTCCCGACCTCCTAGGTTCCTCGGGAATATTCACCGCGGTAGGGATTGAAGGAACAGTTCCTCCAATGGTTGCTCGGTGTTTGGTTGGAATCTCCGACAGTCGAAGGTTCTATCACTCTTTGCATTCTCAAGAAATTCCTTCTCTAAGAATGTCGCACTAGCCGCAACAAAAACACGTTGTTCGGTTGGCGAATAGAAGTAATGACCAAGTGTTCCTTTAGGATAACCTATAAAGTATGTCTTGACCGATCGCGGGCCGAGCTTATCCTCGTGTCTCCACTTGACATAAGCCTCGCAGCCCCAAACCCGTATAAAGGACAAGTTAGGGACCGTTCCCTTCCATAGTTCATATGGAGTCTTGTCAACAGCTTTAGACGGACTTCGGTTAAGTATTAGAGCGGCTGACATAAGAGCATAACCCCATAACGAGTCAGGCAACACGGTGTGACTCATCATGGATCGAACCATATCAAGTAGTGTTCGATTTCTCCGTTCGGACACACCATTCAACCGAGGTGTTCCGGTGGAGTTAAGCGTAGGGCAATCCCACAGTCCTTTAGGTCTTGATCAAACTCGTGAGAAAGATACTCGCCACCACGATCTGAACGTAGTGTTTTAATCTTTCTACCCAATAGGTTCTGTACCCTATTCTGGTATTCCTTGAATTTCTCAAAGGATTCACTTTTGTGCTTCATTAAGTAGACATAGCCATATCTACTTAAATCGTCCGTGAAAGTGATGAAATACCTATAGCCTTCTCGTGCGGTGATTGACATAGGACCACATACATCCGTGTGTATGAGTCCTAATAGGTCGCAGCCGCGCATTCCAACACCTTTGAAGGAAATCCGAGTCATCTTACCGATGAGACATGATTCACACGTGCCAAATGATTGAAAATCAAAGGCCGAGATAGCTCCATGTTTAATGAGCTGTTTTACGCGTTTCTCATTTATGTGTCCCATACGGCAGTGCCATAGATACGTTTGATCTTTGTCACCAACCTTTAACTTTTTATTCATTACGTGTAATATTTCGGTGGTCTGATCTAAAACATAAATTCCATTCATGGAGACTGCCTTGCCATAAATCATATCGTGTAAAGAGAAAATGCAAGTATTATTCTCAATTACAAATGAAAAACCAAGTTTGTCAAGTGCAGAAACTGAAATAATGTTTTTCAAAAGACTGGGTACATAATAGCAATCATATAATGATAACTCAAATCCGCTAGGAAGCTGGATCACATATGTTCCCCTCGAGACGACAGCCACTCTTGCTCCATTCCCGACACGCAGGTCAACCTCACCCTTTACGAGAGGCTTGAGATTTCGGAGGCCCCGCACATGATTACGAGATGAGAACCACAACCAGTATCAAGTACCCAAGTTCCGTAACTTGCGTGGTTAATCTCAATCATATGAATAAAAGTAGAAGGAGAAGACATACCAACAGGTTTAACGCGACCTGCTTTTATGTCCTCATGATAAACAGGACATGTACGCCTCCAATGCCCAGTCTTGTGGCAATGATGGCATTCCATGTTTTCGGTCTTGCTCTTTGTCGCGCCTGATGAGTTACTTGCCTCACCAGGCCCACTCTTACCTGATCCCGACTTCTTAAACTTCGGTTTGCCTACTGCTAGGCCTGGCTGAACTTTGCCCTTACCCTTGCCCTTGTTTGACACAACGAGAACATCTTGTTTCATGCTCCCACTGAACTTCATGTCCTTCTCGGTCCTGTACGAGGAGGGAGTGGAGTTCATGGGGAGTTTTCTTCAAATCATTCATATAGTAATTCGCTCTAAATTGCGAATAACCATCGTGGAGTGAGTGAAGTATGCGGTCAATAACAATGTTCTCGCTGATCTTACAATCAAAGGTCTCGACTTCTCGACATTCTCAATCATGCGAGAATGTGTGGGCTAACCGGTTGGCCCTTCTGGAGTCTCGCATCAAAGAAGCGAGTGGTAAGCTCATAGGTCACGATTCTCGGTGCTTTTGAGAATTCCCTAGTGAGTGTAGTGAAAATCTTGTTTGCACTTTGAGCTATGAAGCGTTTCTGCAAATTGGATTCCATTGCAAAAATAAGTACGTTCTTTACCGCACCCGCTTCCATGGCGAAATCGTTATACTTGTCGATTTCGTTAATTTCAGCCGTGGGGCCTGGGTTTGGTGGGATGGGCTCAATCAGATATTTGAGCTTCCCATCAGCAATGGCAGCATTCCGTAATGCCGCCTCCCAGTCCGTGAAGTTTGATCCATCATTCTTCAGTCGAGTAGACTGATTCATCTGATCCATGAAGATCCGAAGCCAGGACTCACGGTCCAATGTGACACTTGGCATTGGGTCGTCCTCACGGCTAGCCATTATGTTATTAGCAGTTTAAATGTTCGTGTTCTACACTGAAAAAGGAAGAAAAACAAAACGAAATAAGCAACTCATCGAGGTGATTTAAGTCTATTTAAAATTCATTTTAAATATGTAGACTCTCGCACTTGCATAATTGATCTCCCTCAAGAATGATACAAGTGATCCCAAGACTCAATTTCTGTAAATTGATAAGCCAACTGTTTAGCTAATTCTTCCGGAAGAACTCTTGGTCGATAGATTTCCGTAAATCCTATCTATAGTCCACCACAGTCACAGGATCGTACGAGTGACCATAGTGTTGAGATAAAATAGGTCAATCGGTTCCAACTTACCCGACGTAGAAGGGGTCATATTATGCCTACCGACGAAGAAGGGACTCATTGGAGTTTGACCTATAAAGACCGTTCTCAATTTTTGTTTATACGAGGAAGATCCCATCAACTAAATTATAATTCATATTAAGTGAACGAATAACTAGCGTCTGCGTGAATGAATTAATTTGGGTGATAGCTTATAAAAATCGTGTGACATACGAATGTCAAAGAAAACTAACTCGTGACCTCTAAATGTGTCAGTTTTCATGCATTTATTAGGTGGTTTGGTTTTTAGGCGGAATATGATGCATACTATCGTTACGAAAAAAAAATAAATAATTGAATGCAATACGTAAATAAAATTTCCTAGTGTGGCCTATCCTAATAAAAAGAACAAAATACAACTTTGGAATCCACCGTTGGACCCAAGAAGCTTGTCTTGTTGTTCCATCTTGATCCAGGTAGCGGGAGTGAGCATCTGGTCTCCGTCTTTGGTCTTCTCAAAAATTACAATTAAAATTACAAAATATAAACCTAATTACATTCTAATAAAAACTGTAATTACAAGTGAAAAATCCAAAACGGAGATACGAGATCTCAAAATACAACCAAGACCGTGTTCCATCATTACGGTAACACGTTCTACTAAGGCCACACTAAGTTACAAACGATTGTAAAATAAATAAATACGTAATAAAAGCATTCAAAAACATTCATAATTAACGATAAATAAAATGCATCAACTAAAAACAAATTCATTCGTGACATAATTCCGTAATTATGTTAAATTTATCCAAACCACCTTTTAATGATTAAAATTCATGTGATAAAACCGCTTCTATCATTTAATTTTAATCCATTACAATCCGTTACTTTAAATACGCTTTAAAATAACTTAATGGTACGTGTGTGAACCGTTTCACAATCATAGCGAGTGTACAATATCCGTATAAAGTACATATTAAGGCCAAAAGAAAATTTAAAGCAAAAAGAATAAATTTTCAAAGTGCCGAACAAAAATCCCTCGATCCAGGGACATAAGTGCTCGATCGAGGAACAAAAAGGGCTCGATCGATCAACGCGCAAGTCGATCGAGAGGGTTGCCAAACAGAAAGTGCTCGATCGACTAAACTGGTGGTCGATCGAGTACCTTTATCAGCAAATCTGCTCGATCGAGTACGAGGACAACTCGATCGAGCAGTGGGGTTTTGAAAGTGGTCGATCGAGTACGGCAGGGACTCGATCGAGCAAAAACAAGACAGAAATGGCACTCGATCGAGTAGAAATACGCTCGATCGAATGCAAACATGGCTGAAAATACAAAACCCTCGTGAAAACAGATTGTCGAGACAAAATCAATTGCAATTTTGATCAAAAACGCATCAAAACAAATTTAACAATTGACAAAACTTGACATATTGTTATAATCTCTGTATAAAACAACAATATGTAAAAGATCAAATCGAAAATCACACAAAACAACCGTGTAATATCATGTCACGGTTAAAAAAAATCCAGCCGTGTATACATGGCACGGTTTTCGAGATAAAACACAACCGTTTCAAAACCGTTTTATGAAAAACACATAGAAAAATTTACGTGGCCTCGCTCTGATACCACTTGTAGGGTTATATCCGTATAAGACCCTCTAAATTTAGGACTATAACGTAAATTTAGCATGCGATTATCGTCATAAAACATAAAACCAATAGAGAAACGATAAGGAACAAGAATTAACCTCGGGTCCTTTATAGTGCGGCGTAAAGAACAGAAATCAAACGAGATTCCCTCCTAATTGTTGCACCCAAGATTTGTCCGAGATATGCCCTTGTGCTAGAAGTTGTTCTCTGATTGCCTTGCAATATTGAGAGAACTTGTTGTGAGGTTTTCGAGATGTGAGATCTAGGTTTCAGAGAGAAAATGTCTCCAAAACCCTAGTTTTCTGTAAAATGAAATTGTCTAGGTCAAAAGGAGAGGGAGTCTCTCCTTTTGTTAACCTCGGCCAACCGTGGGTTTGCATGGGGAAGTGGGCTTCCACTTCCTCTTAATTTTACCTCGTGGACCGGCTCATAAATTGCTAAATGTATATGACGCGGTTTATTATAAATCGTCATCGGTTATCGGCTATTAAAACATCAACTAATTACACGGGTTAGTTGAAGTATTAATACATGTCCGACAAAGACGATATTGTATAATTAATTCAATATACATTAATTAAATATAAAACGCTTATATTTAATTTTACGAATTAGCTGGTTAATTCGCCTTAGCCCATGATATTTAATCCGTATTAAATATAATATCTCAACATCACATTTTGACTAATTACTAGTCAAATAACTCGGACTAACTGGTTAGTCAAATTTGGCATCTACATGACTGTATTTTCATACCGTCACATCTCTCGAACGTATCCTATAGGTGTGACTTTTAGGGACCAGTTGATCACCGCCATCTGTATGACAATAACGTCAAACTTATCTAGCAAGCCAACCGTTATTGATAAACGTGGATCAACTGATAATAATACCAAAAGTATGCCCTTTGATCCTTTTAGAGGTTTATAAGTCCTTGCACTAACTGTTAAGGACACCAACCCCAACAATTTACACATTGTCATGCTACTTGGTAGTTCTCTTTATGCGTGATATATACATATATGTACATAAATTATATATGTGCATATACGTGTTTCTTAGGTATCACCCTCTAGGTTGAAAGCTCGTGCGTTGCAACGGGGTAATTAACTTAGTTATAATTATAATGAAAAAACGTTATAAGGGTTTAATTTTTACATCTTATGTCTAATCATTTGTTTACATATGATTAAAATATCTCTGTTAAAGAAAAATAAAAGATAAATACGTGTGATGAATATGGTAGACTACATTTCGTTGATACTTAACATTTAATTTGTTTAGTGATAATTTGAAATCAAGTCATCATATAAATTACATATACGGAGCATTGTTTTATTGGTACAGATATTTCTCTTTTCAAATCAAAAATTTAATTAACTATATCATTATAATAAGTAAGAGATTCCATTAAAATTGACCATTTTATCGCTCTTTCTCACACCTAAAAAAATATTAAAACTTGAAAAATAAATATTTAACGTAACGTTACATTTAAAGTCTCTTATGTAATAAGTATACTACTGATGTATGTTCGTTATTTAAAAATTCGGCTTGAAAAATAAATAATAAATAATTTATTGCTAAACTACTAAATTTGAGTAAAAAAAGGAGATGATATAACTATATGTAACTAGTTTTGGAACCCGTGAAAATCACGGGATCGAAAATAATTGATTGTGTTTAAGTGTTTAATTTGTGAATAACTTATATGGAGTAGTCCCACTCTCAATCATTTGTTTAATTTTAATTAAAAAACCACTCACAAATAATTAAAAAAAAAAGTAAATAAATAAACACGACTGGGGGACCGGTATTTTAAAACAAAAGTTTAATACACCAAATTTTTGATTCTGGATGGTACGCAACCAAAATGTGAATAGCTTGGTTGTTTTGAAGTGAGGACACAATCCGTCAAATTGAATTTCGGTTTTACGGTCTTATGGACAATCTTGACGCCATAGAAGTATTGGAACATGAAATTGCGCTCCATTGTCGTCCCTTGTTTTCAAAGGACGGGTAATGCTGGTTTCGACAACCTGGTATCAAATAAGACAATATGAATTGGTATTTTGATGAGATTTTATAGAAAGAAAATCAATGACTCTCAATTCTCTCGTTTGAGTTGCTAATGATTCTTCAATTACCTGTTCAATTAATGGTTCTTCAATTGTCTCTTTAATTAGCGATTCTTCAATTCTCTCTTTATTATTTAACCATTGCTTTTACCGGCTTAAAGATTATAGAATATGAATGGTTTTTTTCACCAACAAACATTGCATTTTGCCTCTTTATTGCTTGAATGAAGATACTGTTTTTATTGTCGTTTTGGTGCATTTTAAAGTACTTGGCCCTATGTTTATCTTGCAAAGAAACGGTCGTGAACTTTTATGTGAGCAACTTTAACAACTATTCCAAATAATTCCAAGGAAAGATTACATATATTTAAAATATCACATTTTGTGTTATAATAATATACTCCGTAGTATATATAAGATTAGATATAGGACAAAAAGTAAGAGAGTAAAGTAAGGATCAAAACTTTATAGGTGAACTCTAATAATTATTATTATTAGTATAAGATGAGCAAAACTAATTACACATTGGAATTAAAACAATGAATTGGAGAATAAGAATCGTTTTCTAACTAATTACTATTTATGCATATTATAACACTATGATAAGATCAAATTGACATGTGTATCGTAATTTGGCAAAACAATTTGATTTGTAACCTGTTTGACAAAGTAAAAATAAAACATAAGTGTTACAAAGGAGACTAAAGTGTATGAAAGAGTGAAGGACAATAATGCAACAACATGTCAACAACTTATTAAAGATTTTTGCTACCATTCGATATTTCTAATACACCATTGTAGAAAAATGAAAAACTGACAAAAATGAAAGAGTCATCCAAACCAAATCTGTAAAGAAGATCCATAGCCATTATTTCAAATCTCGTGCATTGTTATTGATATGTGAGTATGTCATCTTCTTATAATATTAATACAAACACACACAAAAAAATAACTAATAAAATTCTAATTAATTCAAAACATAATAAAAATAAAAAGTGAAACAATTAATTTAGTTCTCATTGTATAGTTTACCTACCAATTTTTTGAATAAAGTTGAAAATTCATTCTCCTGCAATATTAATATAAACACAAAAAAGTAACTAATAAGATTCTAATTAATTCAAAACATAATAAAAATAAAAAGCGAAATAATTAATTTAGTTCTTTAGCTATATCTTACCTACCAATTTTTTGAATAAAGTTGGAAATTCATTCTCCTGCAATATTAATACAAACACAAAAAATAATAACAAATTAATACAAAACATAAGAAAAATGAAAAATGAAACAATTAGTTTACTTTTCTATGTATACTTTAGGTGCTATTTTTTGAATAAAATTGAAAATTAGGGTGAATATAATAGTTATATATATGAAAAATTCTATTACAAATTCTCTCAAAATTTTATGAATGAAAGAAAAATAAAAAAAAATATGGTACATAAATAGGAGTATATATAGTAATGATGAAGGGAAAGTTAAAAGGTCATTTCATTAAATAAAGGAAATAATGGTTATTAAATAAATAAGGTAAATAAATAAAAAAAATTATGAGAGGAGATCAATGGTTTACAATTTTTTTTTTCTTTTTTTTTGTGTGTTTATCCCTTATATTTTTTTAACTTTTTTTACCTTATATTTTTTAATTTTCTTAAATTGGTAATCCATATCACTTTTTTTTTTTACCATGTCACATTAAAAGTTATCACATCACAATTAAACTTGCAATGTCACATTTTTTTGTTAGCCATTTAATAAGATTTTATAGATAGAAACTATTATAGGTTTTATAGCCATTATACAACCATAAAATCCAATATTTTTAATTTTATTTTTAATTTATTTTGTGGTATTATTTAATTAGATAATTGATTGCCGAGAAACTCAAGAGGTGAATTAAATAGGAAAAAATGTTAATGAAAATTATTGGTGTTAACTGTTAAGTAATATAAAGAGTTTTAATCAATTTATTAACATATTATATTATAAAAATTGATTAAACAGAAAAAAAAATTAATTAATTTGGTGGGTGTTAAGTATTATGAAGAGTTTTAATCAATTTATTTCTGTGTTTAATTAAAAAAAATGAATTAAATAGGAAAAAATGTTAATAAAAATGGTGGGTGGTAAGTAATATGAAGAGTTTTAATTAATAAGTTTTAATTAATTTATTAACATATTTTATTATAAAATTTCAATTTTAATTATAAATTATAAATTTTATTAACATGTTTTATCACAAAAAATTCAATTAAAATGTCAATATTAACTATAAATTATGAAATTTTGATGTAATTTCTAAGGTTACATAAATTTCGGAAAACAATATATTTAATATACAAAAATCATTTAAGAATATAGATAATATCTTTTAATATTATAGATAAGTGAACTAAATTAATTTTTAGATAAATGAATTAAATTAATGTCATGTAATAATAAATTAATGCCAGTTAACAAAATGAGCGGAAAAAGGGGGATTGTCATTGCCGGTAGGAACAGTGATGATAAGAGACGGGGTAATTGGGTATGAATGTGTATGTGGCATTTGGGTTATGGGGCTGAGGTGGGCTCAAATGTCTGCGTGGCTTTTTTTATCCTACGTGGCATTGTCTACGTGGACTTAATTGAACATTTTAGGGTAGCCTTTTAATAGTATTTATAGATTATATAATTGCGAAACTATCAAATTCAAAAGCATAATTTTATAAGCTTATAACTATTTATAGTTTTTATAGAAAAAATTAAATTAACTTTATATTATGTTTTATTTTAGTAATCGTTTTAAAATGTTGCAGATAAATTTAAAAAGTGTTAGTCTTATAAGTTATATGCAATTATTGATCTTTAAAAATATATAATAAGTATTTTCCACCAATACAATTGTTTAAATTACATAATTTTAACACGACTTTTAATATGAAATGGAGGGAGCAATAAAATGTATAAATAAATTTAAAATATTTTTTTTTTCTGTTGTGATTTCGACTAATGGTTAAAAATTACGATGTATTTTAGTTTCGTTTCACTCAAATGTTATGAAGCACAATAATTACCTATATTTGAAAATATTTAATTACCTGATTTTTTTTTTAATATAAACTATCATTATTTATGACATATTAATAACCAATCATAGGTATATTTGACCCCATTTTATTTTAAATTGTGATTTGTCTTAAATAGACTTACTACATTATCGATTGTCTTAAAATCAACATATTATAATAGGACATGCTAAATCCCGCACACATTTTTACTCAATCCCGCACATTTTCTCCACTTATCCCGAGTTTAGCCCTATCATTTCTCCCCCTCAAAAAAAAAAAAAAAAAAAAGAACTGTAACATTTAACCACCGCATATCATCTTCTTCCCCTAACTACCTTTACCCTTCCCTCCGACCACCACTCCCCCGCCCCCTCCCAGCGCTGACAACACCTTCCCACGCCCCTCCCGACGCCAACCACCCCATATCCTCTCCCTCATCTCAGTCGATGGCCGCCCCACACCTGTGATCAGATCGGTAGTCGTCGTGCTTGACTCCCGACGCCAACCACCGCATGTCCTCTCCCTCACCCAATTCCTCATCGACCACCCTACTAAAACGAACGACTGCCAACAATCAATCTCCTCGACAACGAAAATCAAAACCCTAATTGAATTTTTTTTAAAATAATCAATCAATCGATATAAAGACATGTGTATTGATAAAATTGTTAATAAAGGTGATAAATTATTTGTGATATGTACAAAATTAAGATCTATTATAGTCGAATTATTAACAAATTATTCAGGTTTTGAGAGAGAGGGGGGAGGAAGGAGAGAACTTTTTTCAACTTTTGTGAGATGAAGGATAGAATTGGAATAATGAGATAAAGTGTGTGGGATTCAGTAAAACGATGTGCGGATTTAACAAATGCGTTATAATATCGTTTGTTAAGATCATTAATATGTAACCGCCTTTACAAATATTTACGTGATTAACATTAGTATGCTATTGTTGGAACTGAGGCGTACCGTTACCAACCTTTTATTTATTATGAGTGAGGAACAAATAAATTTCATTATTGTGGATATAATAATTAATAAACTCTTATACGTCTCTAAAACAATATTTAAGAGACTCAAAAGATTTTAGTTGCATACCTAAGTTCCAAGGATGACTCTTATTTATAATCATATGATCACCCACCTTATGTTAGGCTCCGTTTGGCACGACACTTCAGGTAGCTTATTTGACCAAAGTAGCTTATTTGACCAAAATTTAAGCTACCTGATTTTTTTGCAAGTGTTTGGCAAGTAGCTTATTTGGTCAAATAAGGTACCTGAAATGAAATGCTACCTCAGGTAGCATTTGAGAAATCAAGTACCTGAAATGACTTATTTTCCATTTTTTACCCATTTATTCTATAATATTAAATAATTTTCATATCCTTTTACGTCATTTTACCAAAATCAGCTACCTTTTCAGCTAATTTGCCACACACATTTTTATATAATCAGTTACCTTATCAGCTCCTAATTTTCAGCTACCTTATCGGTTACCTTTTCAGGTTTCAGTTAGCTTTTTAGTTTTCAGCTACATTTTCAGGTTTCAGCTACCTTTTCAGGTAGTTTTGCCAAACAGAGCCTTAATCTTTCGATGTGGAACAATTATACTATTTATACGTAGTATATTCACTAAACCTACATTAATTTTCAATTTGGGACAAATAACATACTAAAAAGTAAACTATCTTTTTCGCATCTATTTCGACATCCAACCCGATTTAAGAGCAAATACTATACTATCTATTAATATTTGTACGTTTTTTTTCTAGTTTTTTTAATCATAATTAAAAATATGTGCAAATGATATGAAATTTATACTCTAATGATATCATTTTTTTTACCACGAATCTCATTATATAATTTTCATAATTTTTTTTTACAATATTTTTTCTCAAATGAAATTGTAGAAGTTTTTATATCAAAATTATAAAAATCACTTGAATATAATATAGGAAATATATATTATAATAATTAAAAGATTTTCCACTTTATTTTTAATATTATACTATGAGATACAAACTCGTAAGAGCTCTCTAACACAATATTTAAGAGACTCAAAAGATTTTTGGTTGATTCTAGAGCTGTTCATGGATCATACCGCCCAATAACCCGGCCCATCCGGCCCTTATTTTTAGCGGGCTTGGACACAAAATTTTCTAAAAAATGGGTCGTGGGCTGGACAAGCCCGACCCAATTAATTAAATGGGCCGGACATGGACACGAGCTTTTGTAAATGGGCTAACCCGCCCGGCCCACTAAAAATATAAGATAATAAACTTTCAATTTATTTGTATATATTAATTTTTATACTATTATAAATGATAATTTTTTTTAACTATTGAAAATAAAAGCATATTTTCTCCATGCTAATTAAAATTTGATTGTTTTTCTAATAGGCGCATATATTGAAAAATCCACTAATTATTGTGTATTACAAGTTACAATAATGTATACGTCCAATCTTTACCTCTACCCTTATATGTATTCCTTTACCATACATATAAATTAGACACCTAACTTCAACTTTCAAATCAAGGTATGAGATATAAAAAGTAGTTTAAATTGAAGTCATTCTATACCGAATACGTAACTAACATTTAAAATTTAGCGTTACGGCCCATTAGCCCATGGGCCGCCCGACTTTTGACTAAAGGGCGGGTTAGGGCAAGGATAATTGGCCCATAATTCTGACCCGGCCCGCCCACTAAAGTCTTAAAGGGTAACTTTATTCTTCACAGCCCGGCCCATGTCCGGCCCAAGCCCGCATTTGAACAGCTCTAGTTGATTCCTAAGTTCCAAAGATGTCTCCTATTTATAATCATAGGATCACCTTTTATGCTAATATTTTGATGTCGGACAATTCTATTATTTACCAATGTAAGACATGTAATACTACGGTTTTCTAAGTTGGTTACTCGGCCGAATATGGCTTACTTGGCCGAGTAAGTGTGTCGTGTGTTTCTGGACAGATTACTGCCCAGGAATACTCGGTCGAGTATGGGAATACTCGGCCGAGTAGAGGATACTCGGCCGAGTATACTCTATACTCGACCGGGTATCTGGTCTGACGAGGTTTAATTCCGCGGTTTGATTTAGAAAGGATTAGAGTTATATAATCGTGGATTTACAGTTCTTAATCATTTTAACAAAACCTAAGCAAACAACGTAACTCTAATCCTCTCCAAATCTCTCTCTCAAGTGCGTGGATCGTTCGTGAGTCTAGTTCATCTTTCCTTACGTCGATTGTGTCGCTAAGCCTCTGATTTCATAAGTTCTATTGATTTGTCTTTTAGGGTTTTTGCCCTAGTTATGATTTGGGGAAAAAGGGGGGGGGGGGGGGGGGGTTGGCATGTTGTAATTGGTATTATGTGATTGTTTTTAGGTGAAGACTTCGTAGAGGAGCCATTCTAGCTTGCTTGTGTATCTCATTGCAGTTTGTGCTAAGGTAGGGTTTCCCTACTCGGTTTACTGTTTAATTGATTTGAAATTATGTGGTAATTGTTGTACGATTGATATCATGTTTGATTGTTGTTGTTGGATTGGAGTTTGGTGTTGGTGTAGTGATGGTTGTTGGTGATGTTCGCGAGGCGCGTCCTCGGCTGAGTGGAGTCACTTGCGGGAGTGGCTTCACGCCCTAGTTTTGCCCTCTGTGGAACCCGCCACAGGAGGGGATGTGCACATTAATGAACAGGGTTATCGCTCGTTGATGAGCGGGGATTTGGTGGGTACGGCTGCTGAAGTGAAACCTTCACGACTCGAATTTGGACTGAAACAGACTCGATTTGGACAGTGTTTTAAACTGTTTAATCGTGCTAAAAAGCGACTAAAAACTCAATGAAACGTGAAGACGCAATCGAACGATCGACGAGAATTTAAAATCACGGTTCCAGAACTCTACAATCGAATAGAGTAAAGGATGCGATTGGGATATGAATTAACCCAAGCACACAGCCACTAGGTTAAGACTAAGAGGATAATTTTCCAGCACACAGCAAAGAAAAATACCCAAGGACTATCTTCCAAAGACACAAGAAAGAAGAGTACCCGACTCTAAGCACTAAGCAAAAGAGGTTTAGTAGAAATCGATGTTTCTAACTTGTGTTTTCTTCAATTCATCAAATCTGATTTTTACACTAAGGAATGCCTTGCTTTTATAGACTAAGCAAAACAATCCTATCCATCCATCTAACCTAGTAATCTAACGGTCCAAAAGACCCCTAGGAAACCAGTTACAAAAGGTGGCCCTAAGCCTTACACAAGCTCTTACACAAGTTAAAAATCTTAAAGGAAAAACAAGAAAAGTAAACTAGTGAGGACAATGTTAATTAGGACTCCTTGGTAGCTTCAAAGGTTCGGCCATATAAGGGATATAAGAGCTAGAGCAAGTAAGGGAGGCTTAAGAGGTTGTCTTGGACGAAAAGGGAAACTTGAAAGCGACCCTTGTCCTTGGTGTTGCAAACCGTGCAAAAGGGGCCACACGGTTTGTTCCTTAGCCTTGCTCTATGACAACCACCTTCCCAAGACACCAACCCTTAGACAAAAATGCTCATGACCCTTCATAGAAGACTCCTAAACCGAAAAAGCTCCTTATTTCTTAGATGGATTTCTTACTTGGACCCTATTTCGGTCAAGGGACCAAAACCGGGTAAAAACATGCCTAAGGTGATTTGTTTTGCTTCAAACTCCTTCTCTTGAAAAGGATTTGTCCTCAAATCCTCGGCATTTTCATCACTAGGCTCTTCCTCACAATGACTTAATTCACTAGCATGGAACGTGGCACGGGTTCCCAACAAATCGACTTTGTACTCATCATACCCGACTCGACTAGTGACCTTGAACGGACCTCCTTCTCTTGACATGAGCTTATCCCCTTTTGTAAGGGTTCCTAACTTGCACCAACGGACCCAAACTTGATCCCCAATTCTGAATTTTGTCCCTTGCTTGGAGTTCTTGGACCTTTCCTTATTGGCCACGAATTGGTCATGACGATGTGCTTGTTCAACCCGTTTTTTGACACCATTTCCTTGCTTACTTGAGTGAACATTCTTCTTGACTGTCTGAATTCTTCCGCCCATGTCATTGGCCTTGTGCTCATCTTCAATTAAACTTGGAATAGGGTGTACGGAATAGTCACAATGCACACCATCTTGGACACTCACGGTTTGGACATTGTTAAACATCCCTTCTTGAACCCGTTTCTTGACCCTTTCTCCTTGATCTTTCAAGTAGGCACTTGACTTGTCCTTGCTTTCATTCCCAATTGGATTAGTGGTGGGAGAGACGGGATGATGAACTTGCATCCCACCAATGATACCCTCGGCTCCATCCTTGACAAGGAGCTCATCTTGGACTTGATCATGGGCATTACTCCACTTGGACTTTTCTTTTACCTTTGAACACTCCCCTAGTTTGTCCTTGAACTTATGGACACCATAGTCGAACCAAGGATTTTTAGAGACCTCGTCCTTCATTCTTGGATTATCAATTGGAGGAACATTTTCATGGACCTCGACCCTTGTTCGAACCATTTTAGTGAACGGCTCATCTTGCTCCTTGGACACATGATCGACATTAGGTGGATCACCTTGAAAGAACTTGTTCGAATTTTGAACCATGCTAGGGACTGTTTCATCTTGTTCCTTAGATACACTCTCGGCAAGGTGAACATGAACACCTTTCTCATTGCTCTTTTCGGGGACCATTTCGGCCTCCTTGATTAGCATCACTTCTTTGCAAGGTTCAAGCATGGAGGATGGTGGAAGAGGTGCTAGAGTGATCTTCTTCTTGTCAAACTCAAAGGAATAAGTGTTATCCTTTCCATGATGCACCGCACTTTTATCAAACTCCCAAGGTCTACCAAGTAGGAGATGGCAAGCATCCATGGGTAGAATATCACAAAGGGCCTCATCTACATAGTTTTTACCAATGGAAAAAGATACCAAGCATTGCTTGTCAACCCTCACCTCGGCCCCTTTGTTGAGCCATCTCAATTTATATGGACATGGGTGGTCTTGTGTGGGTAGGGAAAGTTTTTCGACAAGGGTACTAGGTGCTACATTGGTACAACTACCTCCATCAATGATTAGGTTGCAAACTCTCCCTCCAATGGTACACCTAGACCTAAAAAGTTGTTGTCTTTGATCCATTTCCAATGGTTGAGCACTCAACACTCTCCAAGTGACTAGACTCATCCCGGAATCCGGCAACACTACCTCCTCATCCTTAGTTTCCTCGGTTTCCTCATCCTCATCACACACAAGAATCTCATCCTCTCCCCAATGAACCACTTCAAAGCTACTAAGGGCTCTTTGAGTTGGACATTCTTTGGCAAAATGACCATAACCTTGACATTTGAAACATTTTTTTAGGGGTAAGGTCTTTCTTTGTGAGTAGTCAATGCCTTTTCCTTTGTCAAGTGTGGGGGTCACGGTTGGGGTGTGGATTTCTTTGGGTTTGGTCTCGGCATAGGTAGTCTTGGTGGTTGTTTTGGTCGGCAATTTTGAAGTGGACGGTTTCCCCTTGCCCCATTTTTCCACCCTTAAAGCCAAGTTCACGGCTTCATTGAAAGACCACAATGGTTGCATTCGGACCCTACTAGCAATTTTATCATCCAACCCTTCAACAAATCTAGCAATTTTTTGTTCCGGTTTCTCATTGATTTCACATTGCAAAGTGAGTTGTTCGAAATCCCTAATGTAAGACTCAAGTGGTTGTTGATCTTGTTTTAGTTGAGTAAGTTTAATGAACATGTCTTGAGTATACTCTTTAGGAATAAACTTGTCACTAAGCTTCTTTTTCAATTTCGACCAAGATTTTATGGGCTCTTTACCATCCCTCTTCCTTTGACTCTTCATGTTTTCATACCAAAGAGATGCATAACCTTTGAATTTTAAAATAGCAACCTTGAAAGACTTAGCATCCGAGTATGATTTAAATTCAAAGACTCTTTCAATTGACCTAAACCAATCTAGTAAGTCATCGGGATTTAAACTACCATGGAAGTCCGGAATTTCTACCTTTAGGTCTTTAGGACGCTCTTCATGCTCGATCTCCATGAAAGAACCCTCTTCATCCGAGTGCACGTCCTCCTCTTCATGGTTGGCTTCGTGGTCTCTTACTCCAAACCCTCGGCCACGTCCTCTACCACGGTAAGGTGGAGGTCTTCCTCGGCCCCTTGGTGGTGTTGGAATGTTAGCCATGATAGCATTGAAGGAATCTATCATTAGGTCGCATTTCTCGGAGAGTTGTGTTACTTGAGTCTCAATTCCAAGTAGCCTTTCTTCACTCATGGTTGTTTTTGTGTTTGTGATGTAGGTAGGAAGATGAACTCATAAAGGTTGAACCCAAGACTAACACAACAATGGAATTGTGTTAAACCTAAAGCTCTGATAACCAATTTGAAGTGAAACCTTCACGACTCGAATTTGGACTGAAACAGACTCGATTTGGACAGTGTTTTAAACTGTTTAATCGTGCTAAAAACGACTGAAAACTCAACGTAAAGCTGTGAAGGCGCAATCGAACGATCGACGTGAACTATTTAAAATCACGGTTCCGAACTCTACAATCGAATAGAGTAAAGGATGCGATTGGGATATGAATTAACCCAAGCACACAGCCACTAGCTTAAGACTAAGAGGATAATTTTCCAGACACAAAGAAAGAAAAATACCCAAGGACTATCTTCAAAGACACAAAGCAAAGAAGAGTACCCGACTCTAAGCACTAAGCAAAAGAGGTTTAGTAGAAATCGATGTTTCTAACTTGTGTTTTCTTCAATTCATCAAATCTGATTTTTACACTAAGGAATGCCTTGCTTTTATAGACTAAGCAAAACAATCCTATCCATCCATCTAACCTAGTAATCTAACGGTCCAAAAGACCCCTAGGAAACCGGTTACAAAAGGTGGCCCTAAGCCTTACACAAGCTCTTACACAAGTTAAAAATCTTAAAGGAAAAACAAGAAAAGTAAACTAGTGAGGACAATGTTAATTAGGACTCCTTGGTAGCTTCAAAGGTTCGGCCATATAAGGGATATAAGAGCTAGAGCAAGTAAGGGAGGCTTAAGAGGTTGTCTTGGACGAAAAGGGAAACTTGAAAGCGACCCTTGTCCTTGGTGTTGCAAACCGTGCAAAAGGGGCCACACGGTTTGTTCCTTAGCCTTGCTCTATGACAACCACCTTCCCAAGACACCAACCCTTAGACAAAAATGCTCATGACCCTTCATAGAAGACTCCTAAACCGAAAAAGCTCCTTATTTCTTAGATGGATTTCTTACTTGGACCCTATTTCGGTCAAGGGACCAAAACCGGGTAAAAACATGCCTAAGGTGATTTGTTTTGCTTCAGCTGCGGTCCCCCACTGGCAGGGCTACACACTTTGGTGTGTAGTCAGTTACATGATGTGATTGGGAGTTGGAGGTGGATGATGATCAGCTGTTTATCTTATCGTACTTGTCTTATTTTGGTTATGCAGTACACTGACGCCGTTGTTGTTTTATAAAATCTGTGGTGATCCATTCGGGGATGGTGAACAGATTGTGACAGGTGATGATGATTATTAGCTATGGGGACGAGATGGGGAGTCATCACTCTAGTTTAGCTTCCGTTGTCATGAAATTTATCATTCAGTTTCAGTTGTTGAACATTAGTAACTTTTATATTGGATTTGTTTTTTGGAACATGTAAATGTTAACGCTTTATACTTTTATAATTGTTGTTTTGGAATGGTAACTTTGATGTAATAGCCTCGGGAAACCGAGATGGTGACGGTCTCTCATGCTACGGTGGTCCTGGTAAGACACCTTGGTATGTGGAGGTGTCACAAAGTGGTATTAGAGCGACGATTCTGGAACCTAAAACCAATGAACCTAATGAACATAGGGAGTCTAAATAAAATGAACCCGGGGAGAGTTGTTTGGAGCTATCGCAAAGACTTGGGAGACGTTCCGAAGTCACGTTAAGGCCCTTAGGATCTCGAGCAGGTCACATGGGGGAGTCTAGGGAACCGTTGTATGTTTCGAGTCATGTGTGTGGTGCTTGAAGCTTATGAAACTTGTGAAGTTTTGGATGAGATGATGAAAGGGTTGAGTACGGTAGTTTGTGAAAAGTGGAATGCGTAGTTGAATATGCTAGATTTTGAGGATGTTATGTGTTTATTGCTTGGCTTTTGAAAAGGGTAGTAGAGTATCATGTATGTATATATGTAGAAAGGCATGCTTAAATAAGTTAACGATAGTTTACAACTCGTTTTTGGCATGACTCGGCCGAGCAGGGCGGGTACTCGACCGAGTAGGGGATACTCGGCCGAGTAACCAGGCACTCGACCGAGTGTTGTTTGTTGTACACGTAGCAGTAGCTGCTGGTTGTGATCACTCGGCCGAGTAATAGGCATACTCGACCGAGTGAGGCATACTCGACCGAGTGAGGCATACTCGACCGAGTAGTACCTATACTCGACCGAGTATGTTTTCTGTGTTTTGACGTTTGGCTACTGGAGTGGACAACTCGGCCGAGTAATGGTAGTACTCGACCGAGTAGTCCATACTCGACCGAGTATCTCACCATACTGGGCGAGTGCTTCTTTGGCGAAGGGTCTTCTTTATTTTGAGCCGTAGGCTATGTGCTTACATGTCCTTGCTTCTATCAGCTCAACCGCCAAAGAGGTTAGTAGCGTATATCCAAGCATCTGAGATGACCACAGATGAGGTAGCCCGTATGATTGAGCAGCAGGAAGCACTTCTAGAGGCTCTTAAGAACGTGGGGAAGGGATCTGAGAAACCGGCGGATGTAACCCACCTAAGTACCATCATTGCTCGCTTCAACCCTTTGACTTATGAGGGCACCGGAGAACCTAAGCTGCTCGATAACTGGCACCGCGAGATGGAGAGTCTCCTTGAGGTTATGAAGTGTCCGCCGGAGTTGGCTGTCGAACAGGTGGTGTACTACCTGAGAGGTGAGGCTTCAGTTTGGTAGCATAACGTGAAAGACGATGCCAGGGCATACTACAGGGATGAGGGTCTCGGTGTTATACGGTGGGCAGGTCTAAAGAGCGCTATGAGGGAGCAATTCATGCCGGAACACATCCGTCACAAGTTGAGATCCGAGTTTAATTCTTTCACCATGTCTGATGACATGACGGTTACAGAGTACTATCACCGGTTCCTTGAGTTGTCACATTACGCAGAAGACATGCAGTTAGGGCAGCGAGGTTTGGCTCTTCGTTTCGAGAAGGGGTTGGCACCCAAGATCATGAATAGGTTACCAGCTGGAGTTATGACCGATCTGAAAGAGGTATACTCGCTGGCTGGGCAAGCTGAGAGGTTGGTGGACTTGGCCAAGGAGGCTACAGAGAGAACCACCACTGAAAAGAGGAAAGCAGAGAGTGAGAGTGGCAATCAGTCGGGCCACAAGAGAGGCAGCCATGGTCAGTCTAGGGCTTTTTCTGGAGGATATGGGTTTTTAGGGGGATCTCGAGCATGGGGAAGAGGTGGTGGTCGGAGTGTTAGTGATAACTCCAACCTTACTTGCTACAACTGTGGTGGAGTGGGTCACAAGAGGCACGACTGTACTAGTGCCAAGGTTGGAGGGTTTTTAGGAGCTTATCAGGGGAGTTTCTCTCAGGCTCCGAGTCAGAGTTTTGCTAGCAACAGGCCATCTGGGTCTTGGGGCAACCGTGGAGGACAGAACAACAATAATGGCGGTTTCAACCGCAACAGTGGAGGATCCTATCAGCGTCCGAACAACAGTGTGACTCAGAACTCGGCAGCTAAGCCGACTACTTCGAACACCTCGGTCCAGGGTGGAGGCCAGAAAAGCAGCGGGAAACTCTTCATGATGGGCAAACAAGAGGCTGAGAATGATGCTCATGTAGTTACCGATACCTTTCTTGTTCATAATACACCGTCTTTCATTTTGTTTGACTCAGGGGAAACCCACTCTTTTGTGTCTAGAGGTCATCCCTTGTCTATGGGTTTGGGGGAGTATGAACTTGTAAAGGATGATGTGTTTATACCTTCTGGGGACTCGGTGTCTTGTGTTAAGTTGTATAGAGATGTGTCCATGTTGGTAGGAGAGGTAGACTTACCGGTCAACTTGTTAGAGTTTCATATGGATGGGTTTGAGGTCATCGTCGGCATGGACTTGTTGGGTAAGTATGATGCTAAGATAGATTGTCGACAAAATAAAGTGTCCTTAAAGGGTCCCAAGGGTGTCAGAGTGTCTTATAGAGGGTTTGTCGTGAGGCCAAAGCATAAGTTCATCGCTGTAATGAGTTTAAAGTCATGTTTGAGGAAGAAGTGTCCCTTAATTCTTTGTCAAGTGAGAGATAGGCGTGCGGAGCAGCTGACAGCATCTGATATACATGTGGTTGGAGAGTTTAGTGATGTTTTTCAAGATGAGATACCGGGGTTACCACCTAAGAGAGATATCGACTTTAAAGTGGAGCTCAAACCGGGGACAGGTCCTATATATAAAGCATCATACCGTATGGCACCTAAAGAACTGGAAGAGTTGAAGAAACAGTTACATGATCTATTAGACAAGGGGTATATCCGGCTAAGTGTATCACCGTGGGGAGCACCAGTATTGTTTGTGAAAAATAAAGATGGGAGCATGAGGCTATGCATCGACTATAGAGAGCTGAATCATGTCACAGTGAAGAATAGGTATCCTTTGCCAAGGATTGATGACCTTTTTTATCAGCTGATTGCGCAGAGGTGTTCTCTAAGATCAATTTAAGGCCGGGTTACCACCAGTTGAGGATAGCTGATGAGACGGTTTTAGTATGTATCAAGAGGGTCGAATTAGTGAAGTTCAAGTGACAAAGGCAGTCCTTAATGATACAATGCTTGAAGTTGTAACGTTGGCGGAACTTGGATCCAAATATTGAAGATGAAGCTTAGAAACGACGAAGAAGAGCTTTTTGGTCGGTTTTACATGTTTGAAACGGAGTCCAAGTCCGAGGATAGGTGGGCCCGAAAACCTATGAAGATACCTTGAGATGTGTGCGCTTGCCTTAAGCATATGTCGCACTATTCATGCGCGCATACGACAAAGAGAGAGGAGCTGGCAGCAGCGTTTTTCGCGACTCACGTTCGACTGAGACGCGACCTACATTTGACACCTGTTTGTGCTTTGGTCGCGTAATTCAGCATCGTTAGACTCGTGCTTGTTTATTTATTTTACTCGGTTTGTTCCGATTATTATTATTAGTAGTAATACTTTATTTCCTAATCTAGTTGTTTTACCTTATTACTATATAACTTAGTATTTCAGTTTTAGAAAAGACTTACGCAGCTTTTAGAGAGAAAAACCCTATTGTTATTTTCATCAAGACTATGTGTAACTAATCTTTCATCTTGGATTCAAGCGATTGAAGCACTCTAAATATGGTTGTGAGTTTGAATGTTTTAATTTCTCTTCTTGATTATTGTGAATTGCTTAGCTCTTAATTATATGAATGTTGATTGATAATTGCTAGGTGCGCAACTAGTAGTCGATTTCTTCATTCTATTGTTAGTATTGTTGATTGAATAGGATTTATTGATTAACTTTACACTAATAACATCTAAGAATTAGTATTGAATGGAATACATTGATATTAGTACTTAGAAGCGATTCACATAAATATCTAAAGTGCAACTTGATTGTATGCGCTATTTATTCTCTATCGATTTCTCTAAATTATGCTGCTATTGAATTAAACCTTGAACTGGATTGTTAGGCTTGTTTAGTAGTTAGGATTGATTAATAACGGGATTCGTTTTAATTGACTATTCGTAAGGAGAATTGGAATTTTACATTCACGATAGAGTAATCAAGATTAGGAATCGAAACCGTCTTACAATGATCAATTGTTATTGAGTGCGGATATATGCTTGGGTCTAAGACCTTTTAAACCATTTGAATTCATCTATTTCATTATTTGCTTAGTCTTAGTTCTTTAGATTAATCAAACCAAATCAAATCCCCCCTAAACTAGTTACTTTACTCTATACTTTTTTACACTTTAATTGACTTAGTCCTTCCTTGTGGATTCGACCCTTACTTTCTCTATATTATTGTTTTAGTAGTTTAGTAAGTAAGTGATTATAAATTGATATTTGATAGGCATACGACTTTCAGTCCGTCAAATTTGGCGCCGTTGCCGGGGAAGGCAATAGTTTAATTTTTGTGTGTTAGTGTAGAGTCTTTATTGTTTTTTTAGTTATTTTATGCATAGTACTCGTTCTTCTAACTTGAACCTCGAGCCTTTCGACCAAGAGATTGAGCATAGTCTTTTCAGGTTACGGAAGAACAAACGAGGTGCAATAGTGGCTATTCCTGAAGGCAGTGAGTTCGACGATCTGCATTCGGATTCTGATAATTCTGAAATTTCTGAAGAATCCGAAAAGTCCTTGAATATGGCTATAGAGACCCGCACATTAAAGGAGCTCATAGCTCCAAATATTGTTGTTCAGCCATTATGCATCACTTTTCCAGCATTGGATGATGGAGTTACTTTTGAACTGAAATCTGGTTTGATACATCAATTACCAAGTTTCAGTGGGATGAGTATTGAGGATCCGAATAAGCATCTTTTGGAATTTCATATTGTGTGCACCGGTATGAAGCCAGTTGATGTCACAGATGAGCAATTGAAATTGAGAGCCTTTCCTTTCTCCTTGAAAGGCAATGCGAGAGACTGGTTAATAAACTATCTACCACCGGCGAGTATCACTACTTGGATAGGTATGAAGAAAGCATGCTTGGAGAAGTATTTTCCTCCTTCTCGATCAGCTCAACTGAAAAGAGCCATCAGTAATATTGAGCAGCAAGACGGAGAAACTTTGTACGAGTACCTTGAAAAGTTTAAGCAGTTATGTGCCAGCTGCCCTTACCATGGTTACTCCGAACAGGATCTCATCATGTATTTTTGTGGTGGACTGAACCAAGATGACCGCCGTATGATTCATTCTGCTTGTAGAGGAAATATAGCCAACAAGAATCCAGATGAAGCTTGGGAGGTTATCACAGAGCTAGCCGAGATCTCTAGAGAGTTTGAGAGAAGACCTTCACGGAGAGGAGTGAGTGCTATGGGTGTTAATCCTGGCTTGGAGCAAAAGGTTGATAGTATTGCTTCCACACTCCGTGATATGTTATCTGGCAGACAAATGGCTGTTATTTATGGTATATGCTCTACTGAGGGTCATCCTAGCAATTTGTGCCCTCAAATGCAAGAGGGTCGTTCTCAGACGGTAAATGGTGTATGAGAGAGTTGTCCAAACAAGAAATGGGATCCATACTCTAATACTTATAATGAAGGATGGAAAGCTCATCCTAACTTTCGTTGGGGAAATTCTCAAGCTAGTCCATCATCTGACCTTCCTAGAGGCCAGTTCATTCTACGACCAAAAGAGCAACCTTTCATACCTCAGGCACCACCACAAGTTACACCGAGTTCATTAATGTCTACCGAGGACATGATTCGGGCTCTCACCATTAGTGTCACTCAAGATAGAGCAGAAAATAAGCATAATTTCAAGAATCTTGAGAATCAAGTTAGTCAACTAGCTACCGCGGTGAATCATTTGGAAGCTAAACAATCGGGTGCTTTACCATCTCAAACAATCCCAAATCCTAGGGAGAATGTGAGTGCCGTGTCATTGAGGAATGGAAGACAGTTGGAGGACGTTGAGAAAAAGAAGAAGCACATCAAAACTCCTACAATTCATGAAGAAGAGGAAGAGATAGTGATCGAGGAAGGTGAAAAAGCTTCTATTGTTAAGGAGAAGGAGCCGATTATTTCTTCTATACCGGTGGTGGAACCGGATGTACCTTTTCCCGATGTACTGAGAAGGACCCAACACTTTGAGTATGACAAAGACATTTATGAGGTGTTCCAAAAGTGCGAGGTAAACATACCTCTTCTTAATCTTCTAAAGAGTGTTCCTAAATATGCTAAATTTTTAAAAGAATTATGCACCATTAAAAGGAATAACAAATTGAAAGGGATGAAGATAGTCAAGGGTAAAGGTCCTAAGGGGAAGATTAGTGAATATGTGTCTGCTCTATTTCAAAAGAAGTTACCCCCTAAATGTGGTGACCTAGGTATGTTTGCTATCCCTTGCACCATAGGAGGCCTTAGATTTAAAAAGGCCATGTTAGATTTAGGGGCATCTATTAATGTCATCCCTTATGCTATTTATGAAAAACTCAAACTTGGTCCTTTAAAATGCACTAGTGTAGTAATTCAACTGGCTGATAGGTCTAGTGTCTATCCTAAAGGGGGTTGTGGAGAATGTCATGGTTGGTGTTGGTAAGTTAGTCTTTTCGGCTGACTTTTATGTTCTTGACATGAAAAATGAGGCAGGTGCTATACCAGTCTTATTAGGGAGATAATTCTTGAAGACTGCAGGGACTAAGATTGATGTCTCAAAAGGGTCTCTTACCATGGAATTTGATGGGACCGTTGTTAAATTTGAAATCAATAAACCCAACTCCCACTCTCCTTCGGTTCATTCTTTGTGTGCTATAGACACTTTTGTTAACCATGATTTATCTAAGTGCCGGAAGTCTCCTATTCCGAGCAAGGTGTCTACTGTTTTGCAGGAATCCCCTCCTAAGGATCAAAGGTGTGTTATCTTATGGGATCGTCGTGAGGATGCGGAGGCATCTAGAGGTAAGAAGAAGGCTTGGTTTTATAAATTAATTCGCCGGAAGGGCTCCGAAAAAGGTGCGCAAACTATCCATATAAAATCTTGCTTTCGTTCTTCCTCTTATATTCATGTTGGTAAGTCAAGGTAACTTTTCTATCTAAGCTTAAGTCGGGTGGTTTACCATTCCGCGAGATGTCGAGCCAACGACGTTAAACAAAAGCGCTTCCGGGAGGCAACCCGTAGATTATTGCTTCTGAAAAAAAAAAGTCCGAAAAAAAAAACGAAAAATCAAAAAATTTGAGAGAGAAAAAAAAAGATCGGACAATACCTCAAGATTCATTGCATATTTTGGTGTTGGCATCATAAGAAGGGCGACAAAGAAGGATGGTTGGGTAGGTTAGTAGCTAAGGTGAGGTGTAATCGCGGTGTGAAGTTGTGGGCACCTCCTTATTGCGATTGGATGGAGTTGTGGTTTGAAGTAGAGGAGTATAAGTTAGACCAAATACGATGGTGTCTTATTTTTGTTTAACTTGTGTTATTTGGTCTTTGGTTAGGTTTGGAGTAATAAGGGGCGTTAGTGTTCTTTGATTACTCTTATTTTCTTGGCCATGTTGTTCTTGTGCTTTATGGTGGATGCTCATGGCCAAGTGTGGGGAGGAGGTGTGGTGAGTGATTGACATGTTTATGTGGTTTGAGGATTGCAAGATGGTTCTACATGTGAAGTCGTCTGATGCTATTTTCCATGAGGTATTTCTCCTTCTCATTTTATTGTGTCCTATGCAACATTGCGGACAATGTTTAATTCAAGTGTGGGGAGGAGAATCGTTCCGATTGTAACTTATTTGCACTTGTGTGGAGTGATTTATTTCTGTTATCAAAAAAAAATGAAAAAAAAGTGAAAATGAAAAAGAAAAGAAAAATGAATCCCGGCTAGGTGAAAACCCGAAAGGGCGCCTAGGCAAGATTGGGATGTGGCCGAGGACGGAGTGAAAATCCGAAAGGGCGCTCCGGGTAAAATGAAGAATTGAGTTGCGTGCCACTGAGAGTAGAGTGAGGTGAAAAAATGATAAGCTAGAGTGAAAACTCGCAAGGGAAGGCGCTCTACGCAAAAGGAGAGATCTAGGCAAAATGAAAAAAATTTGATGTCCCTTTACAATATTGGAGACCCATCTTTATAAGTTTCGTTGTGAGTCTTGTTGATTTTTCCCATACTTCCGTGGATCGGTGTTGGTTTGATTTTATTGGGTCCTTTGAGTTTACTCGAGGACGAGTAAAGATCTAAGTATGGGGAAGTTGATGAGACGGTTTTAGTATGTATTAAGAGGGTCGAATTAGGGAAGTTCAAGTGACAAAGGTGGTCCTTAATGAATTATAATGGTACAATGCTTGAAGTTGTAACGTTGGCGGAACTTGGATCCAAATATTGAAGATGAAGCTTGGAAACGACGAAGAAGAGCTTTTTGGTCGGTTTTACATGTTTGAGACGGAGTCCATGTCCGAGGATAGGTGGGCCCGAAAACCTATGAAGATACCTTGAGATGTGTGCGCTTGACTCAAGCATATGTCGCACTATTCATGCGCGCATACGACAACGAGAGAGGAGCTGGCAGCAGCGTTTTTCGCGACTGAACGGATTATTCAGGTTTTCTTCCCTATTTCTGTTTTGGAAAATTTTTATTAATATTATACTTCCACCTCTCTCCAATCATCAAACCCCACCCAACTCCTTTATTAATATTTAATCTTAAATATTTCTACCTCTCTCCAATCACCAAACCTCACACACCTCACACACGTCCTTTATTAATATTTAATCCTAATTACTCTTACCTCTCTCAAATCACCAAACTCCACTCATATCATTTATTAATATAATACTCTCACCCTTAATTCTCGTGCGCACATCGAAGGAGAATAAAACCCCGAATAGGAGGGAGTATATTTGAGTACTAGTTTACTCGATCGCAGGGGCGTTTCTCATGGGGGTGCAGGGGGTTCATCTGCACCCCCTTTTCCCGAAAATAATTACAATTTTGCTAAGTATAGGAGCACATAAATTATGTGGGTCTAGTGGTTGTTAAGACAATTTTTTAGTTATAGGTCATGAGTTCAATCCTTGTATTGAACAATTTTTATCCAATATCATATCACCATACATTTTGTCCAACTAAACAAAATTTTATTCGTAAAAGTCGATATTTTCATTGTTAGAAAATTTTACGCACCCCCTTATATAAAATCCTAGAATCGCCTCTGCTCGATCGAATACTTCCTACCTTTCGTCCAAGTGTTGCTAGGCTAGGCCTTGATCCATAGTCCTCCAAGGTTATCGAGTCATGGATGGGTGAACTATTCGCCCGTTCTTTTGAACTTAATTTCAACTTTATTCAATTTCATTCAGTTTAGTTTCCTCGTCTCAAATAATGGATCAGACCTTCTTTCGGAGTTTATGACGCCATGCTAAAAAAAAACTTTTGGTTTCCATATATATAATATACTAGGTTTGGTGCCCGGCTACGCCCGGGCTACCTTTATTTACCATTTAAATTTTATTTTCTATGAAATCTGTTTCGCTAAATTTGATTAACACGTACATTTACAATTTATATCTTGAAATTATGATGAGACGTAAAATTAATCAACAAATTATATGACACGTTCACCACTTCCGCTGCAATATTATTACTTTCACTACATCCCCGGTTAATACTATTATCTTCATTACTTCTTCGATTATTGTTGTTTGTTTAACTACTCCTACCATTTTTACGGCTAACCTGTTAGTTTTGTCAAACTCATATATTTAAATAAACTAATATTTTCTTAAAATCGAATTGTTAGTTAATTTTTCATACTCTCTCCGTTGTTCCTACTTTTACTTTCATTACATGTTTTGTGACTACTATAGTACTATTACTTTCATTTCTCCCGCCGTCATAATTTTTTCTTTCACTACTCCTGCATTTACTATTATTAATTTCACTACTCTGCTAGAATGACTTTCACTACTCCGGTTCCTATTACTACTCACATGGGTGGTTACTATGATCATATTAGTTGATTATCTAGTTGTATTAGAGTTATATATTTAAATAAATCTGAAATATTATATTAGAATATTATTTAAGAGCAATCATTATTATTTACTAATTAAATTACAAATCTAATGAATTATGGAATATTATATTTTTTTGAAAATCTAGATTGATTTATTTACCTTTTAATAGTTTCCAAAATTATATTATATTATATTATATTATATTCGTGTATGTTAAATAATTAACATCTTTATACTAATTAATATCATAAATGGGGTATGTTATTTTAAGGAAAATCACCATATTATTGTGTTCTCTAAATTTATACTTCAACCAAAACTATATAATATTTACATTGAAGTCCCTTGGTTGGGTCCATCACACAGTGTCATGATTAAAAACTATATAGTATAATTAATTTGTATAGATTTATTTAATTACATTGAAGTCCCTTGGTTTCTGGAATTAATATATAGTATTGATTGATTGATTGATTGATTGATATAGCACCCTTTCAATTACAGAGAGGTACGACAAGTACTACGGAGTAGTAAATATACGTGCTCAAATGATCCGCCTGCATGTTCCTGAAGCTAGGTAAACTTATTCATTGTTAAAATATAGAAAATCCATTTTCATATGCCATTGGGGATGCAACTTGTAGTATAGTAGTATGCTGAGTCCTTGAACAATACACTTTACTTTTCTTTTTGTTTTCCTGTAAGTCTTGCTTAAGACGGAACAAATAAAAATGTTTTTTTTTCCCAATGACTTATGATGAAGACGAGTGGCAAATATTACTCATGTATAAGAAAAATATACCCTAAAATAAAGTTAGGAAAAAGGCCCTGTTTTTAGACTTAAATTCACCATGTATAAGTTCATTTCAAATCCTATACGTTCAGATCAGAAAAGTTCAGATCTTATAAGTGAATAGGTGGACAACGACAGTCCTAACAAGAATGGTTCACCTAGGGATGTTAATGAGACGAGACAGCTTGCGAGCAATTCGAGATCGGCTCGGTCAAAGCTCAGTCAAAGCTCGGCTCGTGCGAGCTGGGCTCGGGATCACGCTCGGCTCGAGAGCTTAACGAGTCAAGCCAAGTAAGGCTGGCTCGACTCGAAAAGCTCGCGAGCGGCTCGAACTTGTGTGATTACATAAGATATTGCTCATATTTTATAAAAATATGCTCATATTTTACAAAAATATTTTAGCATGATTATAAATTTGTATCACACATATCAAATGTCTCGCTGATTTGCCAAATATTTTTACATATAACCTTCGAGTCTTGTTATTGAAAATATCGGACGAAAAAAACAAAAAAATAATCAATTTTATGTAGGCACGATTTGGGCTCGAGTTTGGCTCGAGCTCGTGTTAAAGCTAGCAAGCTTTATAACGAGCACATTTTTTTTAAGCTCGGGTAAGCTCGAAATCTGCTCGAGCTCGAGTTTTGGTTCTTGAGCACAAGCCGAGCAAGGGAAAGCTCGGGCTCGGCTCGGCTCGGCTCGTTAACACCCCTAGGTTCACCCAATACTCCCGAGGGAATATCAAGCGAAACTCTTTTATTTAGGACATCGTAATACCTTTCAATGAGCATCGAACGCAGGAAAACGCTTTCACCTAAGGCCATCATAGCACTTGCAAGCAACAGTAAAGCGAATTATGAGTCAACGGTTTAATGCACAAGCAAAAAGCCCGCCAACTCAAAAAATCCCAACGTCACTCACGCAATTCGCTAATGCCGTAACATGGTCATTCGTTGCCCTAACATACGGGGACTTCTAAAAGCCACGTGGCTGCGGGAAGCAAACCCCATCGAAGAACAACATAGCCGCAAAACCCGAGTGACATTGAATTGTGCTTCTTTTTGGGTATTTGCTAGTTTACTCGGTCTTTATTTGTTCTTTGACGAGGCACTCATTTTTTTCACACCCTTTATAAAATATTAAAGTAAATGACTACCTCAATTTTTTTTCATGCCCTTTATAAAAAATCAAAAGTAAATGACGACCTCAAGCAACTAATTTTGGACTAATACTCGGTAAACAACCACTTGACTTTCCTATCCAATTAATAATTAGCCGGTATGATATGCAAACGTCTATATAATACATTCATTTACAATAAATCTTCATCAAAATATAATTCTCAACCACCTTTCAAAATTTCTCCTCTTCAAGCTCTGTATATTTACGTACTTGCTAATCCAACACATTATTTTACTAAATATCTGACAAAATATCATAAACTTTGCAAAATCAGATATTTTATTTGAATTTGCGATATCCCTTGGTCTTACCAAAAACCGTAAAATATAATGAAGCGGAAATCTCATGGAAACAGGTTTTGTAAAATCCTAAAAATGCCAATTAAAGCACTTTGTAAAGTAAGGGATGCCTACGTTCGAACTATGAACAATTGCGCCGATAGGGGCACTTATGATGGGCTAGGGTGGGGAGGACCGGTCTACCATGACCAAGTGCCTAGGAGCCTAAGCACGACAACGATGAGGTACGGTGAAATGGATCGTGATCTTAAGGAACTGGTAAGAGCAAGTTCGACAGGCGGCTTGAGAAATAGAGTTGTAGTGACTAGTCTAGTTTCTAGTGATAATAAGAAATGCTTGCAAAATCAAAAAGTTGGATTAGGTTGGTCAAATGGAGTGCCAGCAAGGAGTGCTAGTGTTGTTATGGCTAAGATTGAAGAAGAATGATCCTACAATATATGTTACCAATGCTAAATCAAAGATTGGACTTTTTCCAAGGTGTGCAAGTGAAGTTTTTGGTAGTACTAAGTCTCATTAATTAATGTGAGGGTGTGTTTTGACATATGTTACTCATCAAACTCAGATTAGATATACCTGATGTATAGTTGATACTGATTATGGTTGTGGGTCAAATATCCTGTATCCTGTATCATACACTTGTATATATATATATATATATATATATATATATATATATATATATATATATATATATATATATATATATAGGTGTTGAGCTTATTAGACGATATGAATGCGCGAGATAGTGTGATTAGTTGTAGTAGTATACATGGCAAAAAAATAGAATTATTTTTCATGTAAGAAAAACAAGTCATTTGTATATATATTCATTCATGAGTTCCATATTTTGTAATAGCGTCGATCATTTCCCTCCACCTTGTCCTTAATACTGAAAAGATCAATCGCTAGAGTCTTTGATCTACTTGCATATACTTGGATATCTACCTATTTGATGTAAAAGAGTATCAATTAATGAGCAAGTTGTGATATTCATCTATTATCTTTATTTTGCCCTACTATTTGTCATGCCATAAAAATAACTCAGATCAAATTGAATTGGTACCCACCTTTCTCCTTAATTTCTTGAAAAGACAAAGGAAATAAATTATCATAAAGTATCTTATGGTTGATGTTGGAGTAAGTCCCATGTAAGAAAGTTCACTTATGATAAGTTATTTTGTAAGAGTATAATTTTACAATTAAAAATAGAAAGGTCAAGGAAAATTATAAAATCGCGCAAATAATATAAATTATCCACTTATAATAAGGGTTATGGCTGCCAAAAAAATGAATACTAAATAAACGGATTAATATTAACATTAACATTAAACTAATTACTGAAAACATAACCAACTACCACGAAGATTAACTTATAATGAGAAAATATATTGTAAAATGAACTTATTTGAGAATTAGTATTAGTATTGACGTAGGCTGATGATGGACTCTCCTACAACGTGCTTCAACTAGTTTTCATAAACAAGTTGACACTAAATACCAATTTGGATCCATCCATTACTTTACCTCCATTTCTTCTCTAATACGCTCTTATTCTAATATATTTTCTCTCTCCATTCATTAAAATATTAATTTTATAAAATAATTACGGTCACTAGATCGTCCGAAGATTTAATCTAAACCGTTTAAAAATAATAGAGATCCATTTCTTTTCAAGTAATGGAGAGAATTCGGACTGACTAAATACAAGTATAGGAATACTATATCTCATACCACTCAACCACTCAAGTTGGCCCTTAACGTCAACCAGGCCATACTCTGCTTTTATTGGGGTAGATGTATGATTATTACGGAGTACGACTAGCAGCTTGCTTATTTGTTTTTCGAAAAAAGACCTAGGATACAACGACAATGTTTCTCATCAATCTCTCGGCATAATACGAAAGTCCCAGGGTATTGTGGGCTTCTTTATTACTCCCTCTTATTCTCTAACATCTTCCACATTTCCTAAAACAACAAATTCACTAAAATCTTCCACTTTCCTTATTTGTCTATAATTTGTGGTTCTTATAACTTGTGACCCCACCTTTTCTCCTTTACTTTCATTTTCCTCCATTTTCCTCCACATATTTCACTTCTCTTAAAAACACCCCAAAAAGCAATGTGGAAGAAGATAAAGAATAGGAGGGAGTACTTTATTAGTGGTAAAACCCTCAACTCCGGGTACATATTGATAGGATATATCTTATATCTTATATATATATATATATATATATATATATATATATATATATATATATGAGATTGAATCATGTGATGACCCTTCTTAGGGTGAGGCTATTTAGACACCTTCTAAACCATTGGATTAAACAACTACAAGTGCCTCAGATGTTGACACGTGTCCCTTTATATAACCCAACAAACTGTTGATTTCCCCTTATTCATTTACTCGATCGCGTTTACTCCGTTCAATTTCCCTCTCTTGACCCATTTGCCGCCATTTCTCACCGAGCTTAGTCCACCATGACCATGAGCTTTTCGATCTCCATTATCATCCGAAAGTTAGGTAATTTCGATCCACTAATGTTCAGATGTAAGCATTCTTTGTCCGGCGTTGTATTTTTCTTACACTGTCTAATGCGATCATGATGCGATCATGATTACGGTATTAGATTGATATTTTAAGTTGTAATTCTTGTTAATTCTTTGTGTTATCTTTGTGAATTGTGTGTTTATTTGAGTTGTTGTGTAATATCGGAATGATCTAGGTTTGGAATTCGGTTTTGTGTGTAATGCGAGTGATTATGCGAATGATTGTTGTGTGGTTTAGTGGACTAGCGGATTTGAAGGTAGTGATCCAGAGGAATTAAGCAAGTTATGGCGGTAATGACAAATGTGTTGTGATTGCATGAAATTTGGTTATAGAGAGTTGTAGTGGAATTTGATGAGATCTTGAGTTTATATTTTAGGAAATGAGTGTATGTTTGAAATTTGTGAGACAGTTAAGCTTGAAGAATACTCGTAATGCTCAAGATGGCGAGAGTTGCGCGATTTTGTTTCTTGGTATTGGATTGATATTGGTGTTCTTAAGTATCGGGATCATCGTGCAAAAACTCATTCGATGCGGGAACCTTGATATACTCCCGGGAATTTCTCGGTGTAGATTGAGTTAGTTAAGCTGGAGTTTACGGTGTATCGACCGTCTTAACAATCTTTTGATTTAGGAATGGTATATACCTTGTCAATGCTTATTGTACCCAAGTTTCCGGCTCTAGTGCACATCAAAGCATTCATTAGTTCGAGATCCCAAAGAATTATATGTATATCAAGTAATATTTATGTTTTCTATTCTTGGGTTGTATGAAATTTATTTTGTTGAGCACGCTTTCGGATCCTTTTTTATGTCGTAGAAGCAGTAGTAGAACTATAATTAGTTACCTGGAGGTATCTTGTAGTATTTGTGCAAGTCATATTCCATTGGGAATGATAACTTATTTGGGTTACTTATAACAACATTCTTCATTTTTCCAGGTGATGCGGATTTGATTATCGAAGCGGACCTTAGCGTATGCGGCATTGACGGTGTTGGTGATTCTATATGCGGGTTGGCAGAATTCGAGTTTGATCTCGAGGAACCATATTATGTGACCATTGAAGGAGAACATTATGGCATCGAAATTTGCGCATCTTTTAAAGAGGATGCCGACTGTACAAGTTGGAATCCGCTTTAGGACAGACCTTTTCTTTTTAAGTCGGAACTTGGAATTTAGGATTGTATTGTAATGGAATGTATTTATTTATGTAGATGTAAGAATATATTATCACTTTGTGCGTGGAAATATTTATGTAGGATATATAATGTTATTTATTAATCACTTTGGTCCTGTGAATTTTTGCATTATTGTTTTGATGAACCTATATCTTTGTAAATTTAAGACCAGGAGGTCGGGTCGACATTGCGTTGTTGAGTTCCCTACAGATCATCTTTGATTATTGAAGCAAAGCCAAGCCGCGTACAATAATTGGCATTGTGATGTCGGTGAACTTATATTACGGTAAATTTAAGATTGATATATGTGTAAATTTAAGATTGAACTTATCGATCTTGTATATGATCAATTGGTCTCATTGAAATGAACTTATTTGTGCAAGTCATATTCCAAGTTTCACAAAACAACTTCTAAGATTCGGTGAACACGGATCCGAGATTCACAAAACAAAGTCCGAGATTCACCAAATAAGGAAAGAGCAAAAAACGTGATTTTAACCACTTATGATGACCAAGTTTTACAAAACAAGCTCTACGATTCACTGAACAAGGTCTGAGATTCACAAAACAAAGTCTCAGATTCACCTAATAAAGAAAAGAGCAAAATAGATGATTTTAACTACTTATGATGATCAAGTTTCACAAAACAAGCCTTAAGATTCACTGAATAAGGTATGAGATTCACAAAATAAGGCTTGAGATTCACCAAATAAGGAAAAGAGCAAGAAACGTGATTTTAACCACTTATGATGACCAAGTTTCACAAAACAAGCTCTAAGATTCTTTGAACAAGGTCCGAGATTCACAAAACAAAGTCTGAGATTTACCTAATAAAGAAAAGAGCAAAATAGGTGATTTTAACCACTGATGATGATCAAGTTTCACAAAACAAGCCTTAAGATTCACTGAATAAGGTATGAGATTCACAAAATAAGGTCTGAGATTCACCAAATAAGGAAAAGAGCAAAAAACGTGATTTTAACCACTTATGATGACCATGTTTCACAAAATAAGCTCTAAGATTCACTGAACAAGGTCTGAGATTCACAAAACAAAGTCTGAGATTCACCTAATAAAGAAAAGAGCAAAATAGGTTATTTTAACCACTTATGATGATCAAGTTTCACAAAACAAGTCTTAAAATTCACTGAATAAGGTATGAGATTCACAAAATAAGGTATGAGATTCACCAAACAAGGAAAAGAGCAAAAAACGTGATTTTAACCACTTATGATGACCAAGTTTCACAAAACAACCTCTAAGATTCTTGAATAAGGTCCGAGATTCACAAAACAAAGTCTGAGATTCATCTGTCTACTTGGCAAAAGATGCATCAAATCCATCACATTTTGGTGTTGGCCTTTGTTTAATATCATGCCTCCAACATCTCCAACTGGATGATTACTATCTCAGCTAACTCCCAACTGTTTTTACTGTAAAATTTTCAGGTTGCTATTCCTGTCATTCCCACAATCAGAGTATTGGTTACATTCACTAAATTCGAGGAGTTGCCACCCTTGGAGGAATTTTCGACCCACCTTCTAGCCCCGGTGCTTATGGTAACGAGAATGCAGCAGTGCCCCAGTCTTCAAGCTCATCCTGGTTCCGGTGGATGAAAGGGTCGAACCACCACACTAACTCCTCGAGCGAGAGCTCTAGCAGCAAAATAGACGCTATTAGTCAAGACCCTTTTGCAATCCCTTCTGATTATACATGGATTACTGCCGAAGCCAAGAGAAAGAAGATGCAAGAAAAGAACAGAGCAAAGAAAGGCAAGAGTAAAGACCAAATTACTCAAGTTAGCGAGTAAGACCCAGATTTAGGAACACGGTGGAGTCCAAGGTGGGCAATACTCGTTTCTCGGCTCGTGATGAAGAACACCTAAGGTATCAAGCGTCTGATGATCGACGATTCGGTGGCGGCGTTAATCGATATCTGACTTCCCTGTGGTGGTAATTGTTTACTTCGAAATGAAATTTAATTCAAGCGTACAGTGACTGACGATGAATCGAACAATTCACGCAAGAGAATTCACGCAATTATACATAATACAAATGTCAAATTATCAAATTTGAGATACCATAACTTAATTAATTAGCGAAAGACGATGAATCAAACAATTCACGCAAGAGAATTCACGCAATTATACATAATACAAATGTCAAATTATTGAATTATTAAATCAATTACAGCTCCATCAGTCAATTTCGACGATAGTTGCATCATAATAAAATCAATTAAATTGCTCAACAATTCAACATCAAACTTATCGACTAAACATATTAGCAAATAAACAAATTAGAAACGTATACAGTTGTATAGCGAAATGATCGAATACGATTACAAATGCAGAATAAAATAGGATTAACAAATTAACAGCAATTAAGTACAATTAGGTCAATTATTAATGTGATTGATAGAGAAAGAGATTACGATTTGCAGAAATTAGGGATTAATCGAGAAGAATTCCTCCATTTGAGTGTTCGCGCCACCATTCCACACATTATACTCAACGAGTTCTATTCTAATAATATTCCACACATTATATAAGCCCATCCATGTATAATGCAAATCAGTCCAAGGTAGTAATTTGGTGAGACCGGCCGCCTCGCCATAATGAGGTGCCTCACCTGATCCGGCCTCTATATATATATATATATAGAGGCGGGATCTCGTGAGTTTGGTTCTTACGGTGAGTTGTGAGTTTGGAAAATCTAAGCCATTGAATAAAGTGAAATCAACGGCTGACATCAACTGTTTTAAAAACAAATTAAAATCCTTATGTCCCAACTCCAACTGACACGCATAACTCCTAATCAACTTCTTTTTAATTTTGGCAATCTAACGTCAATCAATTCATTGATTTCATTCACAAATTTACAGTATTTTATCTTTATTAGTTTTAATTGAAATTATTAATCCAATGTTATAATTCAAAAAGTTAATTCTCTGGAATTCTAGTGTTCTCCAGTAACTGAATCAAATCAAATGTTGGTTTTAATGTTGGATTAACGAGAGACGAAGTCACCGGCGGCGAAATCAATGAGGATGATGAAAATTTCTTATCAAGCGACGCAATCACAACTGTCGGATCTTCGAGAAACGATGATGTCGGATATACGGCGACGGAGATTAGAATATCCGGCAGCGGCGTTGGTTTGGTGGTGAGGTTGAACGAGATAATAGTTGATGATAGTTGCTCGGATTTCGATGATGTTTTCGATGACTGATGATTTTGATGTAAGCGATCGATGATGAGTGAAGATTTGAGTAATGTTTTCGTGTTATTAATCTTTGTTGGTCCGAGGCTAATGGTCGTGCTCGGTTCATGGCTGATGAGATTAATTTGGCCGAGCCATGGCTGTGCTCGGTTCATGTTGTTGGTCTGAGGCTCGAATGTCGAGGTATGGAGGAAGGAATTGCTGCTGATGTATGTTTGTGGTTAATGGTGAAGGAGTTGGGGTTGGTGCGTGAATGGAGGACGAAATCAGTTTGGATTCCTTGGATGAAAAAAGTTTATGGGGAAGTCAGAAGTCGTGGTACTCGAAAAATGCAGTCCAACCTCCAAGAATCTCCGCTTCAAAAGTTTGTTTATAGTAGTATTAGTGTGGAATTGCCGTGGCCGTGGGACATGAATTTGGTTGCATTGAAAAACTTGAGAAAACTGGAGTTTAACTGTGTTCCTCTTACAGATGATATTGTTTCAGAGTTGTCGAATGGGCTTGTGGTGTTAGAAAGCTTAATAATTTTGTCATGCTCTTTGCTAAAATGCATCAACATCTCAAGCAATTCACTTAAGCAACTTCGAATTACTGATAGCTTGGAGATAGAGAAGGTTGGTGGTGTCGACTTTGGTGGTTTAATGGAGGTGAGCAAAGTGATAGTGAAAGAGGAGAGGCAGGGATCGGTTTGTGGTGTTGTTGTTTGGTCTCTGGTTGTCGATGATTGAGGTTGTTGATGCTTGGCAGCGGCAGTGGAGGTGTCTGATGGGTTGATGCTGGTGTTGTTGGTGATGGCACCTGGTGGTGCTTGAAAATGGAGGTGGTGATGGAATGGTGAGGTGGAGCTGGTTCAAGTGAGTTTTATGTCGGGTTTCACTCTTCAGCACATTGTCTGAATCTGCACATTTGAGCTACATTCTGAACTGCACTCCGTAAATTAAACAAACAATACCTAGTTGATATTTTACCAACTGCTTGCCTAATGTTTGGAATTTATGTTTGGCATTGAGAATTTTCGACGTGAAGGGAATAAATATACTGTCCATACCAAATTCGGTTGATGTAGAATTCGGTTTCAAGCTGATTAACTGATTCAGGAATCATATTCTAAGCATGAGTAGCATTTTCGAAATTTGGACATTCCAGATCTGCTCCACGCGTTAGGTTTTCTTGTGTCAACACAGAAGATCACAATAACACCAGAATAACAGCACAATAACACGTGGTAAAAAAGAGTAAAAAAATCAAAGTCGTAAAAAATACTCAAAGTGGCACCGGAATAACATCACAATAACACCAGAATAACAGCACAATAACATGCGGTAAAAAAAAAAGAGTAAAAAAATCAAAGTAATAAAAAAAATCAAAGTGACATCGGAATAACATCACAATAACAGCAGAATAACAGTAGAATAACAGCACAATAACATGCGGTAAAAAAAAAGAGTAAAAAAATCAAAGTAATAAAAAAAATCAAAGTGACATCGGAATAACATCACAATAACAGCAAAATAATAGTAGAATAACAGCACAATAACACGTGGTAAAAAAAAAGAAAAAAAAATCAAAGTCGTATAAAAAATCAAAGTGGCGCCGGAATAACATCACAATAACACCAGAATAACAGCACAATAACATGCGGTAAAAATAAGAGTAAAAAAATCAAAGTAGTAAAAAAAATCAAAGTAGTAAAAAAATCAAAGTGACACCGGAATAACATCACAATAACAGCAGAATAACAGCACAATAACACATGGTAAAAAAGGAAAAAAAATCAAAGTCGTAAAAAAAATCAAAGTGCCAGCAGAATAACATCACAATAATAGCGGAATAACAATAACAGCACAATAACATGTGGTAAAAAAAAAGAGAAAAAAATCAAAGTCGTAAAAAAAATCAAAGTAAAAAAAACACAATAACAACATAATAACGCTAGGTAAAAAATAAGAGTAAAAAAAATTTCAAGTAAAAAAAAATCCGGTACAAAAAGAAAAAGAAAAAAAGGTAACATAATGAGTAAATTAAAGAAAAACATAAGAGAAAACAAAAATCAAAGTGGTAAAAAAAAAAGCATAATAACACGAGGTAAAAAAAAAAAAAGAAAAAAAAATTAAAGTTAAAAAAAAAAGTAACATTAGAAAAAAGAGAAAATAAGTAAATGACAATGGTTTTATATGACATGTAAGATTTGATCTTGGCCACTCATCTCTAATATAATCTAGTGGCTGAGATTCCCCCAACTCACAACTCACCATAAGAACCAAAATCACCAAATCCAATCTCTCTCTCTCTCTCTTTCTCTCTCTCTCTCTCTATATATATATATATATATATATATATATATATATATTATTAAAGAAAGCTTTTTTCGAGCGATTATAGAGTCTCCAACTTTTACGAACTACTTGAATTAAAATTAAAAATAATTAATATAAAGATAAACTTTAGAATTAGGATATAAATTATAGCTAATAAAAAATACTATATAAATATAATATGATATATCTATCTTATCGCTTATTAGTGGAAGAATTCCAATATAACTAACTACAAGTCTAGAACAATGTACATACTAGGTAGTATATATATTTAAGTTTCAATTTATATCTTGCATTCATAGCTGAAATATTTTCCTTCCTTCCAATATATTTTTGCTTTGCTCTTTTTTATTTTTGGTGATTTATGATTTAGTTATTATTACTGATATTGGTTAATTTGTATATATTGATGCAGGTCGATGAGAAGTCCGAGTAACATGTTGAAGATCATGTACGAATTTTACACTGTCGAAAGTTAAAGATGTATATATATTTTAGATACTTCGTAGTTTTTTACCATAATGAATGAATACAAGGTAAACTATTAATGTTTTAAATTTATTCATTTTTGTGAGATCAAATAATTTATACTTTCCCGTTATTACTCTTATAGTTACTCCATCCGTCTCTATTATTTGTGTTAACTTTGTTTTCATTTGTCGAAAATATGTCGTCGAATTGTGAACAAATCTATACAATTAAGAGATAGAGTGGATATGGACCAAAATTCACTTGATGATAGAGTTTGTTAGTCTTGCGGACTTACAAAACTGCCATGAATCTAGGTTGATAAAAGCATGTACTACCTTTCGCAAAATTCTAACAGACTAACAACACGTTTTCTAATATATGGAGTAACGTGTTTGTATTATTTTTTTCAATGTTAGTTTTATAGTAGTCTTAGTTGACTCAAAAGTCAAATGGATAAGATTTTATAGGGCTAAAGTTTATAAGTGGCGGATCTTGGAGCAAGCGATAAGCGAGACGAGTTTAAAACTATGGACGTTGTGTGGAAATTTAATGCTTGATCATTGGGCCAAGCTGGGTAGCCGGACGATACAAACATATTACACAGAAACATATACTCTTTATGTTACCAAAATTTTCAATTAGTTTACGGCATAAGTTTTTTTTATTGAGGATAGTTTACTAATTTATTTTAGATTGAGATTGTATCTTAGTTATTACGTTACGGAAAACATTTTGTCATCAAAATTGTACAAATTACAAGTTTCAAAGTTAACATGTAAAATCTGTCCAGATTACTAACAATATTGGATGTATTTGTCTAGGACAAGAAAACTTACAAAGTGGTTTGTCGAGTAACTCCCATAAGATCAAATACTCCCTCCCTCCCGTTCAATTGTTATCCTTTAATTTTGATATAAAAACCAAGAAAAGAGAATGAGACCAATTACTAAATGACAAATGGATTAAATTAAGTGTGAATGATAAAATTGCTCATCAAGTTCATTCTTAAAATAGAAAGGACAGCAATTGACTGAAACACCCCAAATGGAATAGGGCAACAAATGACCGGGACATAGGGAGTACTATTTTACAACAATTTCTAAAGTAAAAAGGTAAAAAGGTAAAATTTAGCAACTTTATCCCTCAGAGAGAAAGTACGTGCACGATTATAAAAGATACGATAGATTATTTGTTGTTAACAGGAAATCAATTTTCTTGCGAGTAGTACACCACCTGAAGTAGCTTATATTTTAGATAGTACACTTAACATTTGTCAATTATTACGTTATATACTTATATACGTTTGAATAGTACAGGACTGTGAGTTAGCTAATAAATTCCATAGGAGATTGATCGACTCACATAGAGAACAGGGCGGGTCTGTGAGGACACGTTGAAGGCGGATTGGAGGAAGAACAAGGGTTGGAGATGAGGAGATTTGTGTAAGGTTGGACATGAATAAGGGTCGTCGAGGAATAGATTAGGCATTTCGTTCCAATTGGTGAAATAATGTAACTACAATGAACTCAGAGCAAAAGTTATTAATTCCGATCGGTTATTGTTTGTAGGTTGTTTACATAGATAATTGTTTGCATAAAGGATGTGTAAAACGGATATGTTAATACAAATACCATAATCTATTAGTACGAAAATGAAGTTATCAAAAGATCCCTTTTTATGAAAAAATTCTGTAAAGCCGCTTCACACAAGAATTTGTATACATTTATATAGTTATACTGAGTTTAACTTTCTATATTGTACATATTAACTCCGAAAAAATAGAATAACAAAGCGTGACCAAAATACGAGGCAAATCTAACACATTTTGTTTTTTTAGATGATGAGAAGAAACTTTAATGCATATTTATCATTATAATTAAGCTAGGTGGGATTTAAAAAAATTGCATGTTACTAATTACAGTAACTGCATCACCGAACGTCTTATAAATAATCAATTTTGCTTTATCGTTTAAGAATAAATCTGTTTTATACGACAAAGTAAAATGTCACTACTCTTAACATACGCCAGTGATGCGATCCCGCTAAGTGTTCACAAATTAAGATGTGGTCGTTGGTCACGGTCGAATCAAAACACAATTTATAGCTCCACAAACAACTCTACAATTAGTAAAGAGGCAAGTAAAGGTCGGATCCCAAGGGACGGGAGTTGAAATGAGATTTCTATTGTAACTAGTGGTGTCTAAGGGGTGTCACAAATTGGGTTGATGTAGAAGGTTACTAAACTAGAATAGCAATGAAAATAAACAAGCAAGATGAATTAAAGGGGTGTAAACAATTGATTAAAGGCACTAGGGTGTCATGGGATCATAGGGGAATCATGTGATATGATCATACAAACATGTTCTCAAATTATAAGCAAGCAATTATTGTTGTGATGGATTGAGTTGGGTTATATCTTACAATCCTAGGAAAGTTTGGGTCCCGGAGCCGAATCGATTAGATTGTACAACACCTACAAGTCGACTAAATCTTCCCTACTCAACAACATGCATGGTCTAATGAGACTCGAGTTGGGTTATGTCTTACAAGTCTCATTGAAAAGATAGAAGATGATAGTAAATGCAAGGATTCATAGGCTTAGCATTTCATCAAATATAACATGTGCATGAGTTAAGATCAAAACAAGCAAGCAAATAAAACATGAAAGCATATTAATTTAAGCATGAATCATTCCCCATGTTGGTTTCCCTTAATCACCCATTAACCCTAGCTAAGAGACTACTCACTCATTATCATGTTGATCATGCTAGCAAGGTTGTCAATCATACCAACAATATGAAACATGATGAATAAATGAAAGTAATTAACAATAATTAAAAAGGGATTAAGAGATTATACCTACTAATGATTCCAATAATAAAGCAAGAATAATAGAAGTACTTGATGTTTGATTGAGAGGTTGTCAATCTCCCAATAATAACCCAAATAATCTTCAATTACCCAAAATAAAGGATGAACAAGAGAGAGATTAAAGAACTAAAACTTGGATTAAAACTTGATTAATACTTGATTACAATATTGAAGAGAGATTTGATTGATATTAACTACACTAATTATTGATAAGAAGAACATGCTCCTCTAATTAGACTAATGGGGTATTTATAGTGAAAATTAGGGAGGATGCATTAGGGTTAACTAAGGGCTAAACTAGTAATTACACTTTTTAAGTTGAGCAAGGAGGACCCGGTATTTTTGGAGAGAAGGGCTTCTCTTTTCGTAGCTTGAAGAAAACAATCCGTCTTTGTGAAGAAATCCGGCGGAATAGGGTCGGGACGGGCGGATTGCACCGTTGGAATCCGAGCGGATTGGGGAATCCGGGCGGATTGTTGAGGGGAATCCGAGCGGATTCAGCAAGGACGCTCGGATTATCTTGGGCTGGACGGACGGATTGTTGACAATCCGCTCGGATTGTCAGTCAGCATAGTAACTTCTTCTTTTCTTCCTTTTTCTTCATAAATTCCTTGGGGATTTCCTCGGGGACTCAAGGATCTTTCCTCAACATTGCTCTTCTACTATGATATGTACAAAGGCCTTCTAATCTTGTCTCTCCTTGATGCTTGGTCATTGAATTCGATCAGTTTAGTCTCGTCTTGCCATGAAAATGCAAGATTCTTACTCCTTTCCTACCAAGGGATCAAAATCTCAAAGAATATGCAAAACAAAGAACTAAAGATAAGAAATGACCCAAATAAGCACTAAAAAGCATGGAAACAAGGCTAATTCGGGGGCTAAATATGCGCCAATTATGGTCACATCAAATATCCCCAAACCGAACATTTGCTCGTCCCGAGTAAAGAGGTGACAAAGACTAGGACCAATACTAACCTATCCTAATAATATAGCCGATATGAGACAATTAGCGGGTCTCACTCCGCCCCTTCAACTCACAACAAGACAACCATGAGGTAGGATGCCTTCTTGCAAGGCAAGGTGGGTCTTGCCAAAATGGCGACACATCCAAACATTAAGCACACAAAAACACATAATGGATGCATCTACAAAAAGAATAGCCACTCCCTCATCAAGTGGCGGAAATTATCTACAAGGGAAGCAATTCAAGGGTACACAATCCTTCATAGATGCAATTTGTTCAAACTACTAAGCCTAGAAGGATACCAATAAATCACCTCCAAAATGTGTCAAGCTAGGGTACCTTTGTCCTCAATCGTTAAATGCTTTCGTCAAGAGTAGACTCCATATGGTGTTAGAAACACTGGAGGATCGCGGAATTCCCCCTCTTGCCTAGACAAGAAGAAGGGTCGTCCCCTCTCTACCATGCACAAAAATGGATACGATGGATAAAGGGATCAATAAAATTTGAGTTTCATTTTTGGGAGTTTGCTTTTGTTTTTGTTTTTCCCCTCAATTTCTTGTGGCATTTGACATTTGAGAACACTTTCTTTTGCCATTTCTTTTGATTTTTGGCATTTCAATACTTGACAACTTTTTTTTTTTGCTTTTCTTTTTGAACATTTTCAAAGTCACCCCAATTAGTAACGAGGGTGCCTTGTATTTGAAGCTTAGGAGTTCTATTTTTTTTTTCCTCTTTTCATTTGATGCATTTTTGCAAACTTTCTTTCACTTTTTATTTCATTGAACTCAAATTGATTTCTTTTTGTGCCCATTCCCTTTTGTTGACAAAATGTATGGTAGAACATGGATGAATGATGGTTGCATGGTTTCAAGGGTCACCTTGGAATAAACGGTAGCCAAGGAGTTATCACACCACAAGGTACTCTTGACTAGGCCTTAAACCATGGGTCAAAGGATACTAGCATGACACATCCTAGGGTGTTTTACAAGCATTCTAACAAGCAAAGTCTTAAGAACAAAAAGCATCTACTAGGGCCTATATACACTTGTCAAGCTTCCCAAGTAGACGGTTTCGCAAAATTTTTCTAACATGCAACTACATGCCATGATGCAACTAGCATATAAACATCCTAATGCAAATGATTCTACCAACTAATATGACAAAAAATCTAAATGCAAGTCCTAGATTCACATTGTTATACCGCATCAATCAAAATAAAGCCACATAGTCATTAACATAAAGAGGAAAAAGGAGATTAGAAAGATCATACCATGCGGTCTTCAATATCCTCATGTCTCGGATGTGGCGTAGTCAATCAATGTGAACAAGGATAAAACAAACACAATATATACAAGACAATATATACAAAGGAAATGAACTTGTTTTTGGGTTTTTCCAATTTTTCCAATTTTTCCAATTTTTATGATTTTTGAAATTTTTCAATTTTTTTGGATTTTTGAATAAGAGTTAAATGTTAGAATTCCCATCCCCACACTAATATGGGCATTGTCCTCAATGGCCAAAATGATGGAAATTATGCAAAGATGATGCATGATTTCTATACTAAATGCAATCTACACTAAGCTATGCTACATGATGCATGGTTTTTGTTATGACGGAGAGGATAATTTAGATTACCTCCCGTTGCGTATGCATTAACTTCCCCAAACCGAGTGAGACACTATTGCTAATGTCCAAGGATGGGTATAGTTCATGCACACACTATGCTATGCATGAAATTAATTTGTCATTTTTGGATTTTACAAATGAGAACAATAAAATAAGAACACCTCAATGGTACCGAGGTGTGAGTCCTTTGATGGGGCTAGGACTATTCCAACAATGATCAAAATGAAATAAAATACAAAGAGACAAGACACAAACTTCTTTTCATGAAAAATAAAGATAAAGAGGAGAGATGAGAAAACTTCACTTGAACTTAGGTGGGTGCTCTTGCTTTGCTCCACCTAGTGATGAAGTGGTCTCCTAGACATCGGCGTCATCTCCCTCTATATCGCTATCCCAAATATCCTTTGAAGCATCACTTAAACTTGGATCCATGAATTCGTCTTCCTCACTCTCAAGCTTCACCGTGTCACCTCCACAAGAATTGCCACTCTCCTCCCCTTGGCGACCGTTCGCCCCTTCATTAGCCTTCTCCGAGTTGGGAAAGAGCAATTCCATTTGAGCCCATGAGGGGAAAGCTCCTTCCTCACTAATCCGTCCTTTTTGAGCCATCTCATGGTATTGAGGGTAAAGAGCGTAGTAAGTGTCCACGGAGGTCTCATATTGACGGTAGTGTAAATCTTGCAAAATTCCCGTGACAAAGTCGTCACGGGGGAGGATGAAGGGATTTGGATGGTTATATGGTTGGTAGGGAAAGGGGTAAGGAGGCACTTTTATCTTCTCATTTTGAGTTTGTTGTTCTTGTTGTTGTGGTGGTGAATTTTGTGGTGGTGGAGTTTGCCTTGTTTGACTTGGGATGAGGTAGGAGGGCATTGGGGACAAGCTTCCTCTTCTTGGGGAGATCCGTGGTAGATCGGTTATTGGGAGATAGATTGGATCGCTCCCTTTTGTCAACCACTTTATCCGCTTATCAACCCCCTCAAGGGTTATCCAATGGTGTTGGACGACAAGTATATCTTCATTAATTCTCGTTCCCCCCGTAAGTGGAGTGTACTCATTGTTCTCATTGAACCTTGGGTTAAAGTGCTTTGCAAGTCTAGTTATGAGTCCACCATTCACTATGTGCTTCATTCCATCATCATCCCCAAATCTAAAATTTGCCCACTTCTCTAGCAAAACTAGAGGTGCATTGAAGTGATACCTATCTCTCCCTTGAATGTTGAGGTATGATTCCATAAATACAAGGTCCAATTGGTTGACGATGGCCGGATCTCGGCGGGCGAAGAGAGTACCCGAAAGAAATCGATATGTAAGCCTCAAGATCGGGTTTTGGATGTGAAAAGCAAGACACTCTTTAGTAAGAATGAAATCCCGGCCCGTCATGGCCCTCCACAATGGTGCAACATTATACTTTTTGGGCTTTGATGTTCGGGTAGGCGAAACATCAAGTCCGAACACATTGGCAAACTCGACAAGGGTCATCATCCTAGAAACATTTTCCAACCTAAACTCTATGCATATCACTTTGTTTACGGTTGTAATCTTCAAAAAGCTTAAGAATTCTAGCACAAGGGACCGATAGGTTGGTTCATACATGCGAAAGAGAGTTGAAAGACCAAAAACCTCAAAGAGTGCTTCTACTTGGTGAAAAATCCCAAGCTTTCTTAGGGTAGTATGACAAAGAAATTTAGTGGGAAGAATATTCTTACTTAAGAGTCGGTGGAAGACCAATCGCTGCACATCATCAAGGAATTCCACATTCGAGAAATCATCGAGCCTTGTGAGATCTACAATCTCTACATGTTCCCTTCTAATGGTGTTGAGATGTGAGGTAGAGGAACTTCTCACCATCCTTGGTCTTCTTGCACTTCTAAAGGAGGATCTCCTTGGTGCCATTCTTGCTTCTTTTGTTGGGTTCTTTTGATTTGAAGATTGCTAAGGATGTTCCTTGTTGATTGAGTATTGGAAACCCTAGAAAATTGGGGATTTTTGATTTTGAGGGTAAAGAGAGTGATTTGGATATGTATGGGAGTCATAAGGAGGTGGGTTTTATAGGGTAAGTGGAAGGAATAATGATGTGTCAAAGTATGTGTGGTGGGGGTATTTTAATTAGGAAGAAGTCGGGTCAAGACGCTGTGAAAAGACGAGCGGATTCGAGGTGAAGACGCTCGGATTCTTGCTTCACAGGATGGGCGGATTCTTCACAATCCGCTCGGATTTCGCCACAGAGGAGATTCCCAAAATTTTGATGCCACAAGACGGGCGTCCCGAGCATAAGACGCTCGGATTCTTTTAAGGTGGGACGGGCGTCTTCTTGAGAAGACGGGCGGATTCTGATACAGAGATTTTCCTTGAAATGCATAGGTAAAAAGACGGGCGTCTTTCTTCAAATCCGGCCGGATTCCACAAGACGGGCGGATTCCTCACAAGACGCTCGGATTCGACCTCAGTCCAGAAATCTTCAATTTCTCAGCGCAGCTGGACGGACGGTTTCTCCACTAAACGCCCGGATTCCAGCAAGACGGCCGGATTCCAGGGAATCCGCACGGATTCAAGCTGCGAGTTTTGACTTCTTCTCCTTTCTTTGATGCATCCCCACACTTGGGCATTTGTTCCTTCCTTCATTCAAAAATCATTAGTAACCCTCCCTTACTTACGCTCATGAAAAGAGTTTATGCTATAAATAAATAAATACAAGTTAGGGGGGTTAGTATATTTACAAGTGGTGGTTTAGGGAGGACTCCACCAAACTCTCCCTTAGATGGTCCTTTCAAGGGGGAGGAGGCCCGAGGTAGGTAGCCTCGACCTCTCCAACAAACGCTCCTTCATAGTAGGGCTTCAACCTTTGACCATTTACTTTGAATTTGCTTCCATCTTCCGCCTTGAGATCGAAATCTCCATATTTTCCAACTTCGGTTATCACATAGGGACCCATCCATATAGAGTTCAACTTTCCCGGAAAGAGTCGGTAGCGAGAATTGAATAGAAGGACTTTGTCTCCCTTGTGCAAGGCCTTTTGTCTAATTCTTTTGTCATGAAGCAATTTTGTTCTTTCTTTGTAAATCTTTGCATTCTCATAGGATTGTAGTCGGAATTCTTCCAACTCTTGGATTTGAATCATCCTCCTTTGACCGCTCAATTTGAGATCAAGATTAAGTGCTCGGATCGCCCAATAAGCTTTGTACTCCAATTCAATTGGCAAATGACATGCTTTTCCATATACAAGCTTGTAGAGGGAGGCTCCTATGGGAGTCTTATAGGCCGTCCTATAAGCCCAAAGAGCATCATCAAGCTTTGTGCTCCAATCTTTCCGAGTCTTGTTCACAACTTTTTCAAGGATTTGCTTGATCTCTCTATTTGAAATTTCTACTTGACCGCTTGTTTGAGGATGATATCCCAAGCCGGTTCGATGTTGAACACCATATTTGGTCAAAAGGGATGCAAGCTTCTTCTCATGGAAATGTGTTCCTCCATCACTAATGATTGCTCTAGGAACTCCAAATCTTGGGAAAATTATCTTCTTGAAGAGCTTGGTGACCGTTTTTGCATCATCATTTGGGGTGGCAATTGCCTCCACCCACTTTGAGACATAATCGACGGCCACAAGGATGTACTTATTCCCATTGGATGTCACAAAGGGCCCTTGGTAGTCAATTCCCCAAACATCGAAGATCTCTACCTCTAGAATGCCCCTTTGTGGCATTTCGTTCCTCCAAGATATATTCCCCGTTCTTTGACAAGCATCGCAATGAATGATGAATTCTCTTGTATCTTGAAACATTGTAGGCCAATAGAAGCCCGATTGGAGAATTTTTGCAACGGTTCTCCTTGTTCCATGGTGCCCACCGTAGGGTGATGAATGACATCCTTCCAAGATTCCTTGGACTTCCCATTGAGGGATGCATCTCCGGTAGAGCCCATCACTACACTCCTTGTAGAGGTTTGGGTCATCCCAAAAGTACCTCTTCACTTCGAATAGGAATCTCTTCCTTTGGTTGTGGTTCAAATTTGGAGGGAGCACTTTTCCAACAATATAATTGGCATAATCGGCAAACCATGGGGTGATGTGCCTTTCAAGTTGTGTTTGAATAACCATCAAAATATCGTCGGGAAATGAGTCATTGATCGGGGTTTCTCCATTTTCATCATGAAACCGGATCCTTGACAAGTGATCCGCCACTACATTCTCGGCTCCTTTCTTGTCTCTTATTTCCAAGTCAAATTCTTGAAGAAGCAAAATCCATCTCAACAATCTTGGTTTTGCCTCCTTCTTTATCAAGAGATGTCGAAGAGCACGGTGATCCGAAAATACAATCACCTTGGATCCAAGCAAGTAGGAACGGAATTTATCCAAAGCATATACAATGGCAAGAAGCTCCTTTTCGGTTGTATCATAATTCACTTGAGAAGGGTCGAGGGTTTTGCTTATGTAATAGATGGCGTGAAGAGCTCTCCCTACCCGTTGGCCAAGAACCGCTCCAACGGCGTAGTTGCTAGCATCACACATAATCTCGAAAGGTAACTCCCAATTCGGGGGTTGAATGATTGGTGCCGAGATTAATGCTTCTTTGATTCTATTAAAAGCTTCAACACACTCGTCAGTAAATTGGAATTGGGCATCTTTAAGCAAAAGTTGAGTGAGGGGTTTTGCTATTTTCGAAAAATCTTTTATGAAACGACGATAAAAACCCGCGTGACCGAGAAAACTTCTCACCCCTCTAACATTCACGGGAGGTGGGAGTTTCTCTATCACCTCAACTTTAGCTTTATCGACCTCGATGCCCTTTTCCGAAATCAAGTGACCTAAAACAATTCCTTCATTGACCATGAAATGACACTTTTCCCAATTTAAAACAAGGCTAACATCTTCACATTTTTGCAATACAAGAGAAAGATTATGCAAGCATGAGTCAAAGTCCTTTCCATAAACACTAAAATCATCCATAAAAACTTCCATTATGGTTTCTAAGTAATCGGAGAAGACACTCATCATGCATCTTTGGAAAGTGGCGGGGGCATTACATAATCCAAAAGGCATCCTCCTATATGCAAAAGTGCCATAAGGGCATGTGAAGATGGTCTTATGTTGGTCATCCGGGTGTATAGGGATTTGGAAGAATCCCGAATACCCGTCAAGGTAACAAAAGAATTTGTTAGAGGCTAACCTCTCAAGCATTTGGTCAATGAATGGTAAGGGGAAGTGATCTTTTCTTGTTGCGGAGTTTAATTTCCGGTAGTCAATGCACATACGCCAACCGGTGATCATTCTTGTGGGTATTAATTCATTCTTTTCATTTGTCACTATCGTGGTACCTCCTTTCTTAGGTACCACTTGAACGGGGCTAACCCACAAAGAATCCGATATGGGATATATGATTCCCGCATCAAGTAATTTCATGACCTCTCCTTTGACAACTTCTTGCATGTGGGGATTCAATCTTCTTTGGGGTTGAATGGTAGGTCTATGGTCGTCCTCTAGATGAATTCTATGCATGCAAAAGTCGGGACTTATCCCCTTAAGGTCATCTAGACTATAACCTATAGCCTTCTCATGTTGTTTCAACACATCAAGCAATTTTCCCAATTGGTCATCATCAAGTCTATCATTAACAATCACGGGTTTGGTCTTTGATTCATCAAGGTAAGCATATTTCAAATTTGGGGGAAGGGGTTTCAAAGTAGGAGCTTGTACCTTACTTTCTTCCTTTGGAGTTTCATTGAGAATTTGCTCCATCTCCATTAGACATTCCATTCTCATAGCATACTCAACTTCACTTTCATCAACCTCATCATATTCAAATCCCATGATGGGTTCCTCTTGCTCTTGAGTTTGCAAAATATCCTCTAGGATGGATTGCTCATCCTCTATGGGTTGACATGCTTCTACTAGAATATTATGCACCAACTCGGATTGTGCATGAGTTAGTTCCTTGTTAGCTAGAGCGGCCTCAAAGAGATCCACCTCCAACTCCCAATACATGCTCTTAGCCTTACTTGCTTCTAAGGCTTCTAATGCTTGCATGGGATCCTTGAAGTAAGGGATACTCAAGTGGTCCTCTACAAAACAGTCTATGAAATCCATCTCGCAAAATATCAAACAACTCGAAAAATGATTAGAACAAACCTTGAGGAGTGTTACTTCCTCAAGGCGAAAAAAAGACACAACTAATAACAAAAAGGAAATCTAAGTCAAATAAACACCGTCCCCGGCAACGGCGCCATTTTTTATGCGATCCCGCTAAGTGTTCACAAATTAAGATGTGGTCGTTGGTCACGGTCGAATCAAAACACAATTTATAGCTCCACAAACAACTCTACAATTAGTAAAGAGGCAAGTAAAGGTCGGATCCCAAGGGACGGGAGTTGAAATGAGATTTCTATTGTAACTAGTGGTGTCTAAGGGGTGTCACAAATTGGGTTGATGTAGAAGGTTACTAAACTAGAATAGCAATGAAAATAAACAAGCAAGATGAATTAAAGGGGTGTAAACAATTGATTAAAGGCACTAGGGTGTCATGGGATCATAGGGGAATCATAGGATATGATCATACAAACATGTTCTCAAATTATAAGCAAGCAATTATTGTTGTTATGGATTGAGTTGGGTTATATCTTACAATCCTAGGAAAGTTTGGGTCCCGGAGCCGAAACGATTAGTTTGTACAACACCTACAAGTCGACTTAATCTTCCCTACTCAACAACATGCATGGTCTAATGAGACTCGAGTTGGGTTATGTCTTACAAGTCTCATTGAAAAGATAGAAGATGATAGTAAATGCAAGGATTCATAGGCTTAGCATTTCATCAAATATAACATGTGCATGAGTTGAGATCAAAACAAGCAAGCAAATAAAACATGAAAGCATATTAATTTAAGCATGAATCATTCCCCATGTTGGTTTCCCTTAATCACCCATTAACCCTAGCTAAGAGACTACTCACTCATTATCATGTTGATCATGCTAGCAAGGTTGTCAATCATACCAACAATATGAAACATGATGAATAAATGAAAGTAATTAACAATAATTAAAAAGGGATTAAGAGATTATACCTACTAATGATTCCAATAATAAAGCAAGAATAATAGAAGTACTTGATGTTTGATTGAGAGGTTGTCAATCTCCCAATAATAACCCAAATAATCTTCAATTACCCAAAATAAAGGATGAACAAGAGAGAGATTAAAGAACTAAAACTTGGATTAAAACTTGATTAATACTTGATTACAATATTGAAGAGAGATTTGATTGATATTAACTACACTAATTATTGATAAGAAGAACATGCTCCTCTAATTAGACTAATGGGGTATTTATAGTGAAAATTAGGGAGGATGCATTAGGGTTAACTAAGGGCTAAACTAGTAATTACACTTTTAAGTTGAGCAAGGAGGACCCGGTATTTTTGGAGAGAAGGGCTTCTCTTTTCGTAGCTTGAAGAAGACAATCCGTCTTTGTGAAGAAATCCGGGCGGAATAGGGTCGGGACGGGCGGATTGCACCGTTGGAATCCGAGCGGATTCTGGGGAATCCGGGCGGATTGTTGAGGGGGAATCCGAGCGGATTCAGGCAAGGACGCTCGGATTGTGCTGGGGCTGGACGGACGGATTGTTGACAATCCGCTCGGATTGTCAGTCAGCATAGTAACTTCTTCTTTTCTTCCCTTTTCTTCATAAATTCTTTGGGGATTTCCTCGGGGACTCAAGGATCTTTCCTCAACATTGCTCTTCTACTATGATATGTACAAAGGCCTTCTAATCTTGTCTCTCCTTGATGCTTGGTCATTGAATTCGATCAATTTAGTCTCGTTTTGCCATGAAAATGCAAGATTCTTACTCCTTTCCTACCAAGGGATCAAAATCTCAAAGAATATGCAAAACAAAGAACTAAAGATAAGAAATGACCCAAATTAGCACTAAAAAGCATGGAAACAAGGCTAATTCGGGGGCTAAATATGCGCCAATTATGGTCACATCAAATATCAAACAAAAATTGACAACTTTTGAGAAACTATTATCCATAATGAAATGTAAAAATTTATTTATATTCTTTGGAAAAAAAATCAAGTTCAATTGATACTTACTATTATTTGACAAAAAATATTTACCAAACATTTTTTAACAAATCGGTTTCATTAGTTATCTATACTATATAAACTTATTGACTTCAAATAAAGTCGTATACTTCTTTTTTTATTATTGTAAGTAAGTATTTCTCAAGGTTGGATTAAAGAGTACCGTTTTTAATATAGTTACAAAAACTACAAAAGACTCTAAAAAGCGGCCCGTGCATCGCACGGGCATTAAATCTAGTCTATATTATTAAAGGAAGCTTTTTTCGAGTGATTACAGAGAGTCCAACTTTGTTGAGATACTTCCGACCAATAATATTAGAGTTTCAAATTTTGCAGAAGTCTAATGCTTCAGTGCTATTCCATACAAGATAAAAATTACGTAAAAAGTTGGATTAATGTAGGAGTCTCATATATTAGCAAACTCTTATAAATAGGGCTACACTTCCTCCATGCTATGTGGATCTTTATTAGAGTCATCAATCATGTTAGTTTAGCTATTTCTAAAAATTTTATTTCGCAGTTTTAGGTTTTTACGTGATTTAATTTCCTTTTATCTTCTAATTTACGTTTGTTATATGCTGAATTTTTTTATTTAGTTTTGATTTTGATTGATTGATTATTTAGCATATAGGGTCTTAAATTTTCCAGTAATTCCCTCGCTTTTATTAACGGTTTGCTTGATTGATCATTTGTTTTGCAGTATGACTACAACTGATAATGGTGTTATGATGATTGATCGACACGCTCGCTGCTTAAGTTTTGGTTTTCTCCGCACATCAATGTAGTGTTATGGTTCTTATCATGTAGATGGTTTACGACATGTCGACATAGGTTGTAACACCCCGTAAATTTGAAGACCTTTATTATATTTTAAAAGTAATATTTTAATCTATTTTAATTTAATATTAATTTATTTGAAATAAAATTTATTTGATAAAATATAATCTTATTTTATTTTGAAGAAATGTAATTATTTTTTATAGTTTAGAAATGTTTAAAAGTGATTTAAACTATATTTAAACCTTTTCCTTTGATAAAATATATTTCGGATAAGTCGTAAAATTGGGATTTTCTCATTTCTTACGGTCGTTGGGTAAACGAGTTTGGATATTGGCATATGAGTACTTAATCTTTTAGTAAAATCGTGTTTAAAAACTTTAATATTCTCGGAAATCGCGTTCGACGAATATTTCTAAATACCGTCGAAGCAAACCCAAAACGTAAACAATTGACCCACTTCCCCTCCATTTTGACCGGCCACCTCCCTCTTTATGCCTCCTCTTTCAATTTTCATTTCCTCCATAATTCACTCTCTCTCTTCCTTTCATCAAACACCAAATTCATCTCAAAAATCCTCCTTACAAACCCTAAATCCTTCATAATTCCTCCATTTCTCCACCAAATCTCATAAAAATCATATATTTGGAATCCTCTCTTCAATCCTCATCTACTAGTAAGCTTTATTTTCATTTCCCCCAATTTTGTTTTAAGGCTCATCTTTTAGGGTTTCGAATTTAAGCTTAATAATTGTGTTTTTGTTGTTCTTATAGGTGAAGAATTTGAAGATGAGTTAGGTGACTCATATGTTGTTGAAGATGAAGAGTAATTTTGGGTTTTAGAAGCTTTCTCAAGTTATTACTTGTCTCTTTGCTAGCTTAAGGTAACTATTCCGAGTTACTCGGCGATTTAATGTCACATTAGTGTTGTTTATGATGTGTTGGATGCTTATGTGATTAATAACATGTTAACTTTAATTTTCACATGAATTGTTGTTGTTAAAGTTTGTTTAAATATGTTATTTTTCACATGTTTAAGTATTGAAACGAAATGGGTATTGTTGATTGTTGCTTGAGACGGTATTAAATTGAGCTTGAAACAGATTTTGGTAGGAAAAAGGGGAAAAGGGGCGGAAAAACCGCCAAAACAGGCCGTAAAACAGCCCGGCAGGCCCGGACTTTGACCCGTCACTTTGGGTCGGGTCTTGGGTCTATTGTTTGATGTTTTGGGTCTTTTGTTTGCGTATTTATGTATTTTGGTATTTTTGGCATGTGGGTAATCATTATTATGCGAGAATTTAATTGAATTGGATATTTAGTAAGTTGGAATATATTTCCTTATGTTGATAGTTTTTCACATGATAGAAATTGGAAATGGCATGAGAATGATATTGTGATGAATTTTGTGATTTGGGCCAAAGTAGGCCAAGACTCTGAGCTGGGCCAGATTGACCGAACGAGTTTGGTCAAACTAGGTTTAAACCGGTCAGCCTCGATTTGACCGATGACCCGTCGCGGGACTAGGGTCGAGGGTTTGTCATTGAGGTGAGATTGGTTGTTATGGGATGTTTTATGTTGATGCCTTGATATTTATGATTATCATTTCACATGTTGGTTGTTGGATGCTTTGGATGCCTTATGCTTGAGTCTTGTTGCCTCTTTGTGTGGACAGCGGGGGCCCACGAGGGCGCTTGGGAGGAAAAGAGAAACAAGCGTTTGCATTTTTGTATGGAGTCGCCACCAATTTTTATGGGAAATTGGAACCGTTCGAATACCTCGTGCCATGTCAAGACACAAAGTAGTGACATGACCACTAAGCAATCGTTACCCTTAGCATTCTATGTCTAGAATGACTCTCGTGGATGCCAATGAACACGGGTGTTCACAGATATCTGGAGTAAGGGGTGAGGGTACGTATTAGGAAGCTCTTTTGATCGAACACCTAATCCCGCCCGCCTCGATAGCGGCCTCTACTAATGATTAGGGAAGTTATTTGTACTTGATATATCGTCGATTATATGCATGCAATGCAACATCCAAGTTTTGATCCTAGCATGTGAGAATTAAGCTAAGTCGGTAGACAATTAGTTTAGCAGACAATTAGGTCGAATTAGGGATTTAATGCTCAATTACATGTGAAAATATTCAAGCAATAAAAGAAATACAATAATTATAAATTACAATAATGAAAATTACATTAATTACAAAGGGTTAGGCGATTTATGTCGAAAATACCTTTAAAACGGATGATTTGAGAAAAAGGAATAAAAGAATAAAATTAACGAACAAAACAGAAGGTGATAATACGGTTAATAGTTCATTAATACGCAAACTAATAAACTAAGTCAAGGCAATAACGGAGTTCAGGGACAGAATTCAAACCCGGAACAGGCGCAGCAGAGCTGCGTCCTTTGGAATAGGCGCAGCGGTTGCTGCGTCTGTTCCTGGCCTGAATTCTGGCTGTGAAGCCGGAATTGCGTGTTGTTAATATTCATTGATGAATTTAATGATCGATTAAAATTATTTACTCGGATGAAAGTGATTAGTAGGTTATTTACATATGAACGGGTCATAACAAAACATGGATGAAACGGAATTAAACGAATTAACATAAGATGGATTAATGATTGATTAATTACAGGAGTGAAAGATATTAACAAGTGAAACAAATTAAATCAATTGATTAAGTTAAACACGATGGATTAATGACGAATATGTGATAAATACGACAAAGGACAGATGAAAACTATATCAAAGACGAATTCTAGAAACCCAATATTGATGAATTGAATCTCTATAACCCGGAATTGAATTTAATGACGAAAACCCGCAAATATTGAATTATTTGGGATTTAAGCCGAATTTGTGACGATTAAAACATATTAATGATGATGATTATAATATACATGTGAATTATATGCTATCGCGATGAAGAATTAACAAACAAACGAAACAAACAAAAGAAACTTGACGAATAACAGAGGACGAACGAAGAAGAAAGGAAGCAGGAACTGCGGCAGCCTCACGAAGAGGCGCAGCAGGAACTGCGCTCCTTCGAAGAGAGGCGCGGCAGATTCTTTGCGTCCTTTCTCGACGGTTATCTACTGGAAATCCGTAAAAAGAGGTTTTAAAGCATGGTTTTAGAAATCGGTTTTAATGATATTTTCGACATAAACCTTACAATTGTGATACAATAACTAAAATACAATAAAAAAAGAGAGATTTACACCCTCAGACTTACATGTTGACGAAACGAGAAGGACTAAGATATCGATTAGTGATGCTCGACGCGAATGCAAAGAAAGTGCCCTCGTAAGAGGAAAACGATTAGATTAATTAAGTTGATTGATGTGGAGTTGGTTAAATTGGTCGGTCATGCAAACGAGGCTGGTACTCAGAAGGATCCGAGCTTACGTGGTCGAATGTTCAAGCACGTAGACGCCAAAAAGTAAGAACAAAGGTCTAGAATGCAAAGGGAGAAGAGAAGGGCGGACACTCGCGTGAGAAATATGAGGAACGAAGGCTCCTATTTATACTAATCACGTGGAGGAATTAGGGTTTCGGAGACTCTTTGGAAGTGAATCTCGGAAAGATATGAAAGATATACGAGAAATACGAGAAAAGGGCTGGGAAGAGCGCGCGCAAAGAAGAATCGCGTCTCTTGGAAGAGGCGCAGCACTGCCGCGTCTGTTCCCAAGGGGTTTCCTCCTGCGGAAGAAAGATTTCTGTGTTTGAGTTATGGTAGGACGGAAATAATTCGGTTTTCCTTAATATCTTATGTGAATATTACGGGAAATTGTTTACCAAAAGATAAAAATTATGAAATATGGAATAGAAATATCCGGAACATTCCAGAACATTCTGACTCGGGATTTAACGGTTATCAGAAAATGGAGACGGTTTTAGGCCCGGACTCCGAATGTACTCTAATTACTGTCAAAACGACCGTATCGGGACGTAGATGACAACTAAGAGGTAGACATTAATATTTGAGCAATCATTTGACGATAATCTTACGAATTGTCACAAATCGTTCCGCGTACCAAACATGCGGCCCAATCATCACCGGGTGGTTTGCGGGAGGTGCAGAAACGAGGTGTCTACAGAGCCCCCACTTTGACTGAGGCTTGGACAAGGCGAAAATCAAAGTATAGCCATCAGGTCAATCGAAGATTACAACCTGACGACTATGGCAACGCGAGGCGGCTCAAGGGGTCTGAGACAAGGACCTGTCGTCGGGAACATTTTAGAGTCTGTCGACTATCGGGGAGGGTCGTTTAAAGTCCATTAGACTACGTAAGGAGGCTCGCTTGACCATAAGGAGAGATCATACCGAGACTTCTTCTCGAGATGCTTCCGGGGTGCATAGGAGCTAAGGTTAAGACCTAAAAGATATATAAGGATTGTGCTAGGGTGTGGGGCCCTAAAGGAAAGCATTGACGGGAAGGAGGCCAAATATAAATTCAACTTAAGGGATAATCGAAGCTTGGGTATAGGAACTCTATTGGTTTGGGAACTTACGGAGAACGACTCCTTTGTCGAACTCGCGGGGAAACACGAAAATCTTGTGAGTAGCAGGACACAAAGCGGGAGTGTTGAGAGAAAACGCTTGGGTAGTCTTCGAGAAACAATTGCGAGTAGCAGGACACAGGCGGGAACTGCTGAGGGGAAATCTGCTTAAGTAGATGTCAATCCTCACGCCTTGAGAGGGACAGTATGTCCGCTTACTCTCGCTGGAGGCATGATTGGGAATTATTCTTCTTGTCATGAGAGGGAAAGTATATCCGCTTACTCTCGCTGGAGACATAATGAAGGTGTGTCGAATTCTGTGAAGGACTAAATGCTCGTTGCGACAAGCTGCTGCTGACTTGGAAATGTGGGCCGGAATGAAAGAAAATCGTCAAACGGACCAAAAGAATAAAATAGCATCGGGGAAGAGGCGCACCAAAGATGGGCCCACAAATAACGAATTCATAACGATTTTTTGAAAATCCGTATGGAGGGAACACAAGGAAGAGGCGCAATAAGAGCTGCGTCTCTTGGAAGAGGCGCAGCACCTGCTGCGTCTATTCCCCAAAGTGTTATTTCTGCGTAAAAACGCGATAATCAGAGGTTTATGTTCATTATTTCGAAACACAAATCACACAATTTCTCTCTCAAATCTTCACCATTTCCGCCAAGGTTTGATCCAAAAGCTTGCATTAATCATGACTAATCGAGGTATGTGTCTCATTCTTGCATTAATCGTCTACATTTGTCCAATTTTGAGTCGAACAAATTAGGGTTTATGACCCATTTGATCGAAATTTTGGGGCTTTTCCCCCAAATGCATTTGCCTTGTCAAATTGACATTAGAAATGGATAATAGGTAATATTAGGAACATGACCATGTATTTGTCTCGAATTTTTGTTGAGTTTTGAGCCTTTGAGTGAATTTTGAGACGGTTTCACAGCAAAACCGTAAATTGCTTCGAAAATAGCCTTAGGATTGCCCATTTGCGATGAAACTTGATATTTGGGATCCTTGAATGATGGGTAAACTTTATACCATCTCGGAATTATAACGAAATGCTGCCGGAATTTCTACTCGAACCCAGAACTAGGCTTCAAATTAGACTTGACTTGACCCAAATTACCACATGAGTGATCGGGTAGGTGGGAATATGGCCAAAGATGGCAAGAAAAGAGCGATTTCAGGGCTTCCGAAGGCTCGAAAATCCCTTAACCAAGGCTTGTCGTCACGTGACGCGACCTAAATTTGCTTTAATGTTGCAGGTGATGAGGCTTCTACTTCTGGGAGAGCTCCCATGGAGATAGATGCTACTACTGTCGAGGAGGCTTTGGAGCAGGCCTTCACCGCTGCGGTGATGGCTGCTGGGGACGAGGTCCATGAGGAGGAGGCTGTCGAGGAGGAGGAGGCCCCGAGACGGGCCAACGTCGGACGAGGAGGTCGTCAGCTGAGAGGAGCTTCTGCGTGGGCCGAGACTTGGGAGAGCGAGCACTGCTTTGTGGGTCTGCAGAGGGTCACCTGTCCTACAGGACGGTGAAGAGTTTGGTAAATAGGAATTCACTACTCATTACTCATCCTCTTTCATTCATTTGTTCAAATTCCTTTCAAATTTTATTCAAAACTAAAAATAGCTTTTGTTTCAAATCACAACAGGAGGCCGGGAACATCAGGTCGTTCTCGGATTACACGACAGCGATGGAGCACTACGAGAGGCTGTCGGCGGAGGAGCGGGCCATGATCGAGCGTGGAGCGTTCGGTCCTTTGGTGCAGGTCTGGAGGGACATCGCGAAGAGGAAGCTGCGGGCTAACCTTAGCCTGGTCCGCGCTTTCTTGGACCGGTCTCGGGATACGACTACCACGTTTCACATGCCTTTCGGTGAGGTGGGAGTCACCCTGGAGGACTACGGCATGATTTCGGTCCGCCGTGCGAGACCGAGGAGGTGGAGTGGGTGAGAGCGCCATGAGGGTGGACTCGGCCGAGGCGAGGAGATTGATCGGCTGGAACTTGTCGCCGAAGGCTGTTACAGTGCCGGGTTTGATACCCAGTTCCTACGTTCGAGACTACTTTGCGGGAAAGACCCCGGCGCTGGTGACGATCGACGGGAGGGAGACGGCTCCTCCTCCCTATACAGCTGAGCAGAGGGCTCGTTTGTGGCTCTGGTGGTTTTTGTTTTCGATTTACCTCGGAGACAAGGGCGAGAGGCTGTCGACAAAGCTTCTTCCCTTCCTTTCTGACCTGAGTTCCCTAGGGCGTTGGGACTGGGTCACTGCTGGTTTCGCGGTCCTCATCCGCTTCATGAGGGCCATGGTTCGTCCGGAGTTGATGGAGAAGGGGACTTCTCCTGGTCTTTGTCGGACTGGACTCTCGCCGGAGGTATGAACCTTCCTTTAGACAAAGTAAATTCCTTTCTGTATCAAATCACGAAAGATCGTCATTGATTATTTTGCTTTACAGGCGTGGGTGTACTCCTACTTCCCGAGCCTCGCGCCCAAGAGGATGGAGCCGCTGGAGAAGGCCTATCCCGTGGTGAGGGATTGGGTGATGTGCCGGACGAAGAGAAAGCGTTCTTCTCACAACGTCTACCGGCGGGACGTAAACGCTCTTCAGCTGGACAGCGTGAGTATCTCACTTATATTCACTCGTGCTTCCTATATTTGCTTTTAATTGATCATAGGAATGATCCTTTTTTATCTTGTCACAGTGGGTGCCCAGACCTTGGGCGGAGTACGCTGGAGTGCCTCCTTTCATGGCTGAGGTCCTTCGACCCAGGAGCTCAAGCCGACTGCTGTTGAGGACGTCGATGGGTCCTGTGTGGTACTTGGGTGAGCGCTTGGCTCGTCAGTGTTTTCGGGACGTGTTGACGGTTCCCGTCGATCCTCCAAGGACGATGTTTAGGGAGCCTTCGAGGCCGAGAGGAGGCGGACTTGGCTGGTGCCAGTGGTGACGCCCTTCTTCTTCCTGGCGAGGACTATTCGGCGTTCCTTTACGGGAGGTTGGCGTACTGGCCGGTAGTGGTGAGCATCTTTTATTTTTCCTCTTGATTTGATTTCGAGAATTATGATGAAAGATCATCAATTAATGAGAACCATTTGTCTTTGCAGGAGGTCGAGGCGGCGGGCATCGAGCCCCCAGAGTACCCCGAGACCCTCGAGTACACTGACGCGACCGGGAGGACGACGATTTCCGAGCTGCGTGACTTTGACGTAGCTGTGACGGATGCTGGCCTGGACGATTGGCAGCATCTGATTCGGAGGGTAAACCTCTAACTTGCATAACTTTTGTGTAAGAACACATTTGATTGAGTTTGTTCAATTGTTTGAGAATTTCTTTTTGAAAATGCAGGTTGCGCCGTCTCGGTTTGTGGCGTTGTGGAGGGTGGCCAACCGGCTGCGAGCTACTGCCGTCGAGGCACTTGTCGGCGGTCGAGGTCGTCAGGTATGAACCTTATGCCTATTTCATTTTTGATTTTTGATTTTCCGATTTTGCTTGAATCGACTGACATGAGCCAATTTATTGTTTCTGAGTGACCGCGATTTGGAGCGAGAGTTGACCTGGGCGATCTCGGGAGGAGACAGCTCGCTTGTTGAGGGAGCTCGAGGTTCGGGACGCCGAGATCGCCGTTCTTGCGGCAAGAGTTGCAGAGTTGGAGGGCGCCCAGCAGTAGTTTTGTGTCTTTTTGTCGTATTTTGTACATTTGGACATTTGGACATTGATTTTGAACATTTTTTGGACTTTGTTTGGGGCTCGAGCCTCCAGTTTGTTGTACATTTCCTTTGTTTGGTGTATATACGACGGCCTGAGTGCCTTTTTCTTTGGGTTGTGTTGCTTGTATCTGAGTTAGTTTTGAAACGGAGTTTGGTAGATGACGGTTTACGCCGTCATGCTGCTGAAATTTACATAGAAATCACGCAAAACTTTCATTTGTATATATATATGGCCTTAATTAGCGCAAAGCGAGTGACTCAAAAGAATGCAAAAATTTTGCCGGAAATGACCGGACGGTAGGGAGGGTTATCCCCTAAAAAAAGAAAAAAATAGAAATCTATAAGTTAGAAATGTAGAAATGAAATTAAGAAATTGAAATTAATATATAAATGTTGAGATTCGGTAAAATAAATGAATTAAATGAGAAATATAAAACTAAAACGAAAATTATTTTCTAAAATGATGAATTAAAATGAAAATTTCTTCCTAAAATGAAAATATACAAGTGTGATAAAATGGCAAAAATGTCGATGTCGCCTCGAAATGCGTGCCCGCGAAATAGGAAACCTGAAACATGGTAATCTTCCCGTATTTACCAAAATAATAACCCGTAGGAATAGGAAATTATTCGTCATGGAATAAGGAAAGATCCAACGCGGAAAATCACAGAAGTGAAGCTGAGGAAGAGGCGCGGCATGAGCTGCGTCCCTTTGAAGAGGCGCAGCAGGTGCTGCGCCTGTTCCCAAGGTGTGCTGCCCTGACGGATTTTTTGGAAACAGAAATTAGTATAAATAGAGACGTCGATGGAGCTTTTATTCATACAAATCTTCCGTCTCCTCTTCGTCTACTTGCATAAAATTCTCAAAATAAATTCTTTCGTCATGAATACTTTGGAGATTCGCTTGAAGGAATGGACCAACGAATTTTCGAATATGGAGAAGCATGATATGGGTGCCTATAATTTTGGGTCTTTGTTGAGTTTAAAACTCATCAAGGTTGTTAAACCGTTCTTGGATGCTTGCCTTGACTATTGGGACCCGAATTACCATATTTTTGCGTTCCCTGGAGGTGATATTTGCCCATTTCCTGAAGAAATTGTTGCTATTGGTGGGTGGGATCCCGAACATTTGCCTGCCATTCCGTCTACTTCGCAGGGGTACAAGAGCAAATTTAGAGACTTGCTTGGATTGACTAGACTTGAGGTGGACCGTCTAGTTACCTCGAAAGGCGTGAGAATGTTGGACTTCATAGATCGATTCATCAACAGAGCCGACCCCACAGTTTCTCATGTTGCTAGGCGGAGGGCGTTTGGCTTTTGCTTATTGCATGTGTATGTCTTCCAAGGGCATGTTGATGAAGACTTGAGAGGTGATCCCCGTCTTCTGGGCCTTGTTGAGCAGATGGAGCTGCGCAGGAGCCCAGCTTGCTTATGCTTAGGAGAGATTATTTTGGGCTTGGATAGTAGGAAATCCAACCGCGATCTACCGTATTTGGGAAGCCCCAACCTTCTGCAGGTAAAAGACGGTTTTTTTTTTTTTTCTTTTTTTCTTTTTTTTTCGTTTTTTTTTTCGTTTTTTTTTTATGTCTAATACCCGCTTTTGGTAGGTTTGGCTTATGGAACGGCTCCGATTGATCGAGCCCCCAGTTCATGTGCTTTCCTATCATGCCCGCTCGATTGCGATGAGGACGAGGTTGTACATGGTGGACTACACTCGGGTCTGTGATTACTGGAAGAACAAGCTGAAGAGCGATGATGGCTCGTTGATTAGGTGGGTCGTACCGTGGTGGCACCTCAAATCCGTCACTGGAGTGTCTTCTCTAGATTCCACTAGGTCCGTGCGCATTCCTGGATTGGAGTTTATGGTGTGAATCTTCCCGGAAAGGCTGATGAGACAAGTTGGGCTGAAACAGACGATCCCGAGGCTTGACACCGTCCCGCAGACTGCTATGGCGCTTACTACAGAGAGTCGAAGAGAGTGGGCCATTAAATGGGCCCAAAGAAACATGTGGTTCTTGAATTTCTCTGCCAATGCCTTGTGGGTGTCGGATTCTTATCTGAGATGGAGAAAGGCTACTACTCCGGAAGAGCGCGAGAGACTGAGGAAGCGCGAGCCTGTTGACTACAAGGTGCGCGAGGTAGAGAAAGAGAAAGAGAAGCACCTGACAGAGGGAGAAGAAGAATCCGGGTTTCAAGTTGTTCATCCTTCGAAGAAACCAAAGACTACTCCTGTCGCGGAAATGGTGATTGGCAAGAATGGAAAAGCTAGGCCTCGAGAAAAACCGTTGGTGATTAGGTCTGAAGTGGCGCAAGAGCGTCCGGCTCGAGGCCGTGACAAGAAATATGATAAGAATGACAAGGGCAAGGGGAAGATGGAAGAATAGCCCGAGTCTTTATTTATTATTTGATTATTATTATTATTTATCGTTGTAATAAAAAAGTGGGGTTTTTAGAATCCTAGCCTATTCTATTTTTATTATGTAGCTTACTATTATTATTATAAAATGAATGAAATAAAAAAAAGGTTAAATGGTTATGAAACCGTTGTGATTTTCTATTTATTATTCTTGTCGAATTTCAAATGCAATGCAAATGTCCTTCTATTTACATTTTAGATATAATGGGTTGAATCCTGTGAAGGATTGCCTACGTATTCACTTAAAAAATGAAATCAAACCCTTGCGCGTAGTTCGAGTAAATGTAAAAGAATAATTGTTCTAAGCAAGAGCTTGTAATGAACTGAGAAAATAAGCATGAGCTTTTGCTTACTCTGAAGGTGCGAATTTAGTTTATTTGATGATACGAGGATGACAAATTTGTCAAAATGCAAGAGCACAGTGACATTAGCTTATTTCAGCTTGGCCAGGGGCCGTTTATTTAGTGCCACAAGAGCGACACGTGGGGTTTCGCGAGGCGCGTTTTTGTGTTCCTATTCTAGGCATAGTATCGTTTTAGTTGGTCAAGGTTTGTTGGGTTTGAAAACTCATTCCCATCTAGGTCTGTTATTCTAACCGCACCCCCTGGGAGTATGGATTTGACTAGAAATGGTCCGGCCCAATTAGGTTTGAATTTTCCTCGCGGGTCAATAGGTAAAAGAGCTCTAACCGATTTAAGTACTAAGTCTCCTTCTTTGATGTTTCTTGGCCTAACCCTTTTGTTGAAAGCTCGTTTGATACGTGCTTGATATGTTTGGACATTATGCAAGGCGCGTAGCCTACGTTCATTCAGGAGGATGAGTTCTTCATATCTATCCCTCTTCCAATCGGCTTCAGGGATTTGACTTTCGAGTAAAATACACAAGGATGGTATTTCTAGCTCGACTGGTTGTACAACTTCCATGCCGTAGGTCAAATAGAAAGGAGTAGCCCCAGTGGGCGTCCTGACAGATGTACGATACTCCCATAAAGCAAAGGTTATCTTGCTTGGCCAATCTCTATAGTTGTCAATCATTTTCTTGAGAATTGTGACAACATTCTTGTTTGCCGCCTCTACCGCGCCGTTAGTCTCTGGTCTATAGGGCGAAGAGTGGTGATGCTTAATCTTGTATTTGGCTAGCAATTGCTCGGTCTCAGCTTGGAAATGTGATCCATTATCACTAATGATCTCATGTGGGCAACCATATCGACAGATGATGTTGTTTTGTATGAACTTTGCCACATTTTTAGCTGTAAGACTAGTGTAGGAGGCCGCTTCTACCCATTTGGTGAAATAGTCAATTGCTACTAGAATGAAACAGTGACCTCCTGTTATTTGGGGTTATCTTCCCGATTATATCAATTCCCCATGCAGAAAATGGCCAAGGGGATGTCATTGTATAGAGTAATGAAGGAGGGACATGTTGTACATTCCCGAAGATTTGGCAATTGTGGCAATGTCTTACGTATTTGATGCAATCGGATTCCATTGTGGTCCAATAATATCCCAAACGTGTGATTTTCTTTGCCATCATGGGCCCACTCATGTGAGGACCGCATTCTCCGTCGTGGACTTCTTCCATCACCTTTCGTGCCTGTGAATGATCAAGGCAACGTAGGACTACACCAAGAGGTGTTCTTTTGTATAATTCTCCTTGTATGAGAACGTATTGGGAAGTTAGTAGGCGTATAGCACGTTGCCCCCTCTTGTCCATATCCGGTGAATATGTACCATTAAGCTTAAAATTCGGGATTGCTTGGAACCAGGGTTCCTGCGCGATCTCTACTTCATCGGTGATTTGGTGGACATAAGCCGGCTCTGACCGTCGTTCGATGCACAAAGGCATTTCCGTCATGTGATCCGGCATATTAATCAGAGATGCAAGTTTCGCAAGAGCGTCTGCAAATTGATTTTCTTCCCGAGGTAGGTGTAGGTAGGTTACGTGATCAAAGAATTGAGCGACTTGGTCTATTCTAGCCTGATAAGGTGTGAGGCTTTCGCTTCGGATTTTCCAAGATCCTGTAACTTGGTTGATGATCAGTGACGAATCCCCATGTACTCGGAGGCTTTTAATGCCTAAGCTCACTGCCGCTTGTAGTCCAATGAGACAAGCTTCGTATTCTGCAGCATTGTTTGTCACCTCGAAGTCGAGTTTGACAGCAATTAGTGTATGCTCGCCTTCAGGAGAAATGAGCAACACTCCTATTCCGAATCCTCTTAAGTTCGATGCTCCATCAAAGTACAGGTCCCAGGAGTCTACATCAGTTTGGAGTATATCCTCGTCTGGAAATGACCAAGTATCTATTGTTTGTGCGTCATTGATAGGATTTTCTGCGAAAAATTCGGCGACGGCGCGACCTTTTATAACTTTCAGTGGCACGTATTTGAGGTCGAATTCTGAGAGCATCAGTGTCCATCTTGCTAGGCGTCCGTTGAGGACGGGTTTCTCGAAGAGATATTTAACTGGATCCATTTTGGAGTATATTTTGACGGAATAGCTAAGCATGTAATGGCGTAGCTTCTTCGTTGCCCACACAAGAGCGAGGCATGTCTTTTCGAGTTGTGAGTATTTGCATTCGTACTCCAAGAACTTCTTACTAAGATAGTAGATAGCTCTTTCTTCACTTCCTACAGTTTGAGCCAGCATGGCGCCCATGCATTGTTCGATTCTTGTGAGATATAAACCAAGAGGTTGATCTTGTTGTGGTGGCATGAGCACTGGTGGTTTAGCCAATATCTCCTTGATCCAGTCAAATGCCTTCTGACAATCATCATCCCACATGGTGTGGTCCGTTTTCTTGAGTTTCTTGAAGATAGGCTCACAAATCATCGTAAGTTTCGATATGAATCGACTTATATATTGTACTTTTCCCGGGAATCCCTCGACTTCTTTTTTTTGTTTGAGGTTGTGGTATTTCGATCAGAGCTTTGATTTTGGAAGGATCTATTTCTATACCTCGTTGGCTAACAACGTATCCCAGGAGTTTGCCAGATGTTACCCCGAATGTGCATTTCTGAGGATTGAGTCTCATGTTGTATTTTCGTAGCCTTGCGAAGAACTTGCGAAGGTTCGCAATATGTCCCTCTCTTTCCTTGGATTTGACAATCATGTCATCTACGTATACCTCAACTTCTTTGTGCATCATGTCATGTAGGAGTGTAGTTGCGGTGCGTTGATATGTAGCTCCGGCGTTGATCAATCCAAACGGCATTACCGTATAACAATAGGTTCCCCATTGGGTGACAAATGCAGTCTTATGCATATCTTCCATGGCCATCTTGATTTGGTTATAACCCGCGTACCCATCAATATAGGATAGTAACGCGTGGTCAGCGGTATTGTCCACCAATATATCGATGTGAGGTAGAGGGAAGTCATCTTTTGGACTTGCTTTGTTTAAGTCCCTAAAGTCAACACCAACACGGATTCTCCCATCCTTTTTGGGTACGGGTACTATGTTAGCTACCCAGTCAGAATACTCGGAAACTTTGATGAACGCGGCTTTGAATTGTTTGTCAACTTCTTCCTTAATCTTTAGAGCCCATTCTGTTCTCATTCGTCGAAGCTTCATTTCTGAGGTTTGAAACCTGGCTTAATCGGAATCCTATGTTCGGCGATATCCCTGTCGATCCCTGGCATGTCTTTGTAGGACCAAGCGAAAACGTCTTTGAATTCATTTAGGAGGTCTATGAAATCGGCCCTTTCGGTAGAGCTCAAGGTAGTCCCTATCCTAAGTTCTTGGGGTTCTAGTTCGGTTCCTACATTGATGGGTTCGGTGTCCTCTATTATGGTCCCCCTTCCCCTTCCTGTAGTATTTCTTTGGCTACGTAGGGAGGTATTTCGATCAAGTCTGGGTCTTGGTCATCCTCAGTATCATCATAAACAGAATTGCACTCAAGATAACACAAAGAGTAAGCAGAACCTGATTTATTCATATTAAAATTTGAGTAAAGTTGAAACAAAGAAGCCAACTGATCCATGGTCAGTGGCGGCAAAGGGACAGTGGTTGGGGCATTTCCCGAACTACTGTGACTACTCGAGGCTAAGCTAGGAGAAACAAAGGGAGTGGGGATGACGACAGGAGTAGACTCTCTAATGACTTCTCTAGACTCCGACTCTGACTCCGACTCCGACTCAAACTCATCGTCTTCTGGTTATCCTTTGAACATCTCTCCTTCTCCAGTGGTGAGCTTGAAGAGTCTTCCTTGATTGTTGGTCCACTTGATTGATTTTCTCCATCCTTTATGCTGTCTTGCGTTGGTTTCTGTGATTAACGCGGTGGGGTTGAAGCGATCGTCTTGAAGTATCATGGTAATGATCTCATCCTGCGCGGCCCTAACGAATCGATCTTCTCCAAACAATAGGCTAACAGCTTGTTCGTCTAAGCAAGGTGCTTGACGGGTTTTGACGGTAGGAACCGTTTCTAGAGGGATAAAGCATCAATCGTGAAAGATCTCGATTCCGGCTAGCTTCCTCTCGAGATAATGCCAAGGTTCGGGAAATCCGTGAAAGAGTTCTAGACTTCCTTCTTGAACAAAGTACCCATTAAAGGTAGGGAGATAGGGTCGCATTTGGACTCCTACGTGCTTACGGTTTTGGACTTGGGCAAGCATTTCGAGAACCTCCTCTTTTGTGGGTTTGTACCCTAGTCCAAGTGGTATCCTCTTTGAGTTGCCTTCCTTGTATGGTGCGAAGGTGTTTCTTCGAGTAGGGTTTAAAGGCATTCCAGGGAAGTATCCCTGGGTTTTGAGCATGTGGTTGACCACCAAGTTGGAGTAGGGATCATAGTATAAGGGTGCCAATTCGCTTTCTATGACGCTCACGCTTTGGAAGCCCCCAAGTTCATATACGGGATCCGCAAGAACTTGATTGTTCGACTGTTTTTCGATTATTGCCTTGATGGGTGACGAAGTGATCGTTACTACTTTGCCATTGAGTGGGATCTTGATCTTTTGATGAAGGGTGGATGTTACCGCTTTGGAAGCGTGAATCCAGGGCCTTCCCAGAAGTATGTTGAATGAAGCTTCAATGTCCACTATTTGGAAGTTAACCTTTCGTTCGATTGGCCCTGTGGCTATGGTTAGGTTAACAAGTCCTACTACCTTTCGTCGTGTACCGTCATACGCACGCACACCTTGATTGGTAGGGGTCCAATCCGACTCTTTCATGCCTAGCTTGTATGCCGTTTTGAGGGGTATGACGTTGACTGCAGAGCCATCATCCACCAAGGTCATTGGCACATTCTTCTTTAGACAAATGACAGTGATGTATAGAGCAAGGTTGTGGACTGGCGCCAAAAGGTGCAAATTCTTCGTCGAGAAAGTAATAGGATTACTTAGCTTCGGTGATTCTTGGAAGACCAAGTTGACTACATCTTCAGGAGTGGAGTTATGTGCTACATTTAGTTTGGCCAAAGCTTGCAGTAAAGCTTGGCGATGTGGGAATGAGCTTGCTACTAATTGCCAGACTGAAAGATCAGCCTTTGTCTTCTGTAATTGCTTGAGCAAATGATCAGTGGAGTCATCTTCATTGTCATTTGGTGTGATGACGTTGGTTGGACCATTTTGAGTAGTGCTTTGATATGGACGACCCGAACGAGTTAGGTGGTCCACATCTTGGTCTTCACCATTTTGGACTATTTCTTTGACTAGGGAGTTTTCAATGAGATACTCGTCCTCATCATCATCGGCCCAAACTCCATTGATTGCAGTTAGTTCCCTCATTCTCATGATGTCACCTTCTAGTCGTATGATTTGGTCGACTAGTTTATCAACTACGGTGACTACTTCTTGCATAGTAGCGTTTTGAGAGAAGATTAGTGGGTGTTGCGTTGGGATCATGTAGAGTTGTCACCATATTTTCTAATTCCCAAACTTGTCTATCCACACTCCTTGCCCATGTGATGAAGTCGGAAATGGTAGGGGAGATAGTAGAGTAGAGCCCTTCATTCTAGATTGCATAAATTTCATTTTTGATTGGAGAAATGAGGTGTGAGCAATCTAAGGTAGATTCATCACTTGTGATCAGTAGAACTCCAAGAGGATTCTGAGTGTTGTTGGGTTTACCTCCCGGTGGTATTGGTAGTCGACCATCTTCAATCATGTCTTGAAGCACGTTTTTCAACTTGTAGCATTTTTCTGTGTCGTGCCCCTTGCCCCTATGGTATTCGCAGTACGAATTCTCGTCCCAGAATTTGGACTTCCTTTTGGGTTCGGGAGTAGGCCCAATGGGTTGGAGTTTACCTTGCTTCATTAACCTTTTTAGAGCGTTGGAGTAAGTGTCCCCAAGATTTGTGAATTTCCTTGGTGGGGTACTTTTCTTGGATGGCTCGAGAAGGTTAACTTCATCGGTCTTGCTAGTAGAGCCGTATGAACGACTTGTGGACCCTTGATATCCTCGACCTACCGTTTTGGATAAGAGTCCTTTACGGATGTCATCTTCAATCCTTGTCCCTAGTACGGTTAAGTCCTTGAAAGTTTTGATGTTTTGGTATCTCAAATGATTGGCATAGATGGGTTTGAGATTATCCACAAACTTCTCCACAATGGTAGCCTCATCCGGGCGTTCAACTAGTTGGGTGCTAGTCTTCCTCCACCTACTTAGGAAGTCGGTGAATCCTTCTTTGTCATTTTGGGTAAGAACCTCTAGAGTGCGCATGTTAACTTGGATCTCGGCATTATCCGCATATTGTTTAGAGAACTCGATCGCGGCGTCTTCCCAAGTAGCGACCTTCTTGTGATCTAAGGAGTAAAACCATTGCTTCGGGATGGTGTCAAGAGATGAAGGAAAGATCCTTAAGAACATCTCGGGTTTGATGCCTTTGATAGACATGTAATCCTTGAAGGCACGGATGTGGTTCAAAGGGTTCTCATGCCCCTTGAACTTAGGGATATCCGTCATATTGAAGTTAGCCGGCAATTTGGAATTGACGGCCTCATACTTGCGATTGTTCTCCCTATAAATGTCATCCCCCTTAAGGTACATCAATTGCTCCTCTAAGTATTGGAGTCTTTTCTCAGCTACAGTCATCCCCATGAGAGGATTTTCATCCTTGGATTCATTATCAGAGTCACCTAGTTTCATGAGGAGGCAACCTTCCCTCTACGGCATAGATACGGCCCTCAATGAGTTCAAGGCGGTCATAGACTTGGTCTTGAGTGACTTGCATTTGGGCTAGCGCGGCTAGGATTCGATCATTACCATCTTGAAGTTGGTGGAGGTTTGTTTCGCTGGATCCGGGCATCTTGAAAACTGGATAAGAGATCGGCGACGAATCAAAACACGATCGACCATTCTAACACACTTGCTAAAAGAAGAAAAGTTTTGACTCGTGAAGTGGTTGTGTGCCACTTGTGTTGAGTGAGCTTTGAAGAAAGACAAGGTTTTTGAAAATGTGTGTCCTAGTCAACTATAGTGTAGTTGTAGGAGTGGACTCGAAGTGAGGTTTTGAGATGGGCTTGTGACCCGAATTTTGACACGACAAACGGACAAAGTTTTGACCGGATTTTGCGCCAATTGAAAGCCTATTTCGAAATTTTGTTTGAAAATGGGTTTTGATTTTTTGAAAAATTGTCATGGTTTTGTTTAGAAATGGTGATCACGTAAAGTACAAACATTTATACAAGCATTATAACGGGATGCTGAGTGCATTTAAAAGGGTTTTGGTTTAAGGGGTGGGTTGCCATACCGAACCATCAAACCCGAAGTCTGTGGAGAGGCTCGTACCAAACAAGAGTAAGGCCGATTCCTAGTCCATTTCCTCAAGTAGTGAAGGCCCTTGATACAAACAAGAGTAAACATCATGGTATGGATGACGTCAATCGTTATCCATCCTTAGGCCCAAATAAGAATTAGGACCGTTTAGACGGGACGATTGGTCGAATGGGTTGGGTTGGGCCTAGGAAGGCCGAATAAAACGGTCTAGGAAGACCGAGTTATGAAAACCGACAATTGTCTTATACAAACTATTCCCTAACCTTGTTCAAGTTTCACCCTTGCTACACGTAAGTGTATTATCCCCAGCTGAGTCGCCAAACTGTGGACAGCGGGGGCCCACGGGGCGCTTGGGAGGAAAAGAGAAACAAGCGTTTGCATTTTTGTATGGAGTCGCCACCAATTTTTATGGGAAATTGGAACCGTTCGAATACCTCGTGCCATGTCAAGACACAAAGTAGTGACATGAACACTAAGCAATCGTTACCCTTAGCATTCTATGTCTAGAATGACTCTCGTGGATGCCAATGAACACGGGTGTTCACAAATATCTGGAGTAAGGGGTGAGGGTACGTATTAGGAAGCTCTTTTGATCGAACACCTAATCCCGCCCGCCTCGATAGCGGCCTCTACTAATGATTAGGGAAGTTATTTGTACTTGATATATCATCGATTATATGCATGCAATGCAACATCCAAGTTTTGATCCTAGCATGTGAGAATTAAGCTAAGTCGGTAGACAATTAGTTTAGCAAACAATTAGGTCGAATTAGGGATTTAATGCTCAATTACATGTGAAAATATTCAAGCAATAAAAGAAATACAATAATTATAAATTACAATAATAAAAATTACATTAATTACAAAGGGTTAGGCGATTTATGTCGAAAATACCTTTAAAACGGATGATTTGAGAAAAAGGAATAAAAGAATAAAATTAACGAACAAAACAGAAGGTGATAATACGGTTAATAGTTCATTAATACGTAAACTAATAAACTAAGTCAAGGCAACAACGGAGTTCAGGGACAGAATTCAACCGAACAAAGCAGCAGTAGTCGCTGCGTCCTTTGGAATAAGCGCAATGATTTTGCGTCTGTTTCTCGGCCCGAACTCGGGTTGTGAAGCGAATTGCGTGTTGTTAATATTCATTGATGAATTTAATGATCGATTAAAATTATTTACTCGGATGAAAGTGATTAGTAGGTTATTTACATATGAACGGGTCATAACAAAACATGGATGAAACGGAATTAAACGAATTAACATAAGATGGATTAATGATTGATTAATTACAGGAGTGAAAGATATTAACAAGTGAAACAAATTAAATCAATTGATTAAGTTAAACACGATGGATTAATGACGAATATGTGATAAATACGACAAAGGACAGATGAAAACTATATCAAAGACGAATTCTAGAAACCCAATATTGATGAATTGAATCTCTATAACCCGGAATTGAATTTAATGACGAAAACCCGCAAATATTGAATTATTTGGGATTTAAGCCGAATTTGTGACGATTAAAACATATTAATGATGATGATTATAATATACATGTGAATTATATGCTATCGCGATGAAGAATTAACAAACAAACGAAACAAACAAAAGAAACTTGACGAATAACGAGAGATTTAACGAAGAAGAAAGGAAGCGAGGCTGCGGCGGCCTCACGAAGAGGCGCGGCAGGCTGCGCTCCTTCAAGAGCGCGCAGCGATTCTTTGCGTCCTTTCTCGACGGTTATCTCTCGGAAATCCGTAAAAAGAGGTTTTAAAGCATGGTTTTAGAAATCGGTTTTAATGATATTTTCGACATAAACCTTACAATTGTGATACAATAATTAAAATACAATAAATAAAAGAGAGATTTACACCCTCAGACTTACATGTTGACGAAACGAGAAGGACTAAGATATCGATTAGTGATGCTCGACGCGAATGCAAAGAAAGTGCCCTCGTAAGAGGAAAACGATTAGATTAATTAAGTTGATTGATGTGGAGTTGGTCAAATTGGTCGGTCATGCAAACGAGGCTGGTACTCAGAAGGATCCGAGCTTACGTGGTCGAATGTTCAAGCACGTAGACGCCAAAAAGTAAGAACAAAGGTCTAGAATGCAAAGGGAGAAGAGAAGGGCGGACACTCGCGTGAGAAATATGAGGAACGAAGGCTCCTATTTATACTAATCACGTGGAGGAATTAGGGTTTCAAAGACTCTTTGGAAGTGAATCTCGGAAAGATATGAAAGATATACGAGAAATACGCAGAAAAGGGCCTGGGAAGAGGCGCAAAGAAGAATCGCGTCTCTTGGAAAAGCGCGCAGACTGCTTGCGTCTGTTCCCAAGGGGTTTCCTCCTGCGGAAGAAAGATTTTTGTGTTTGAGTTATGGTAGGACGGAAATAATTCGGTTTTCCTTAATATCTTATGTGAATATTACGGGAAATTGTTTACCAAAAGATAAAAATTATGAAATATGGAATAGAAATATCCGGAACATTCCAGAACATTCTGACTCGGGATTTAACGGTTATCAGAAAATGGAGACGGTTTTAGGCCCGGACTCCGAATGTACTCTAATTACTGTCAAAACGACCGTATCGGGACGTAGATGACAACTAAGAGGTAGACATTAATATTTGAGCAATCATTTGACGATAATCTTACGAATTGTCACAAATCGTTCCGCGTACCAAACATGCGGCCCAATCATCACCGGGTGGTTTGCGGGAGGTGCAGAAACGAGGTGTCTACACTTTGCCATTTTAGCTTGTTCTCATGGATTATGGTACTGTTGGTTAGCTGGAATTTGGATTATTATTGATATTGGAGATATTGTTGGATTGTCAGCTGAATATGCTCTTGCGTAGCCTTTCATATGCTAGGGTGTGTATGATCATTTGTGTGTGTAAGTTTGGACTCTTTGCCCCTCTTATGGTTAATTGGGTGTCCTACTTGTCTTGTGTGGCGTGGGCTAAAGTATTCAAGCTGGGACTAGGTCCTAGGTGAGTATTTCGGCCTTCGTCATAGATAGGCCATTATAGTCTTTGACGAGTGTATGTTTGCGGCTTAATAGTCTTTGTGTCTTAGCTTGGTGGGTTTATATCCAAGTTAGGGCATGACCTCCTAACGTACTCTTAGAAGTATGTGGCCAGCTTAAGTACTAGCCAACCCTTTGGTGGACTCCTTAGGGGTACTCATGTGTTGATATCATGGGTCTTGGATGCGGTAGTTTTCCGCATGTCGCTAGGTCTGCGCAGGTTTAGGACTAGGGTGTTTACCTTACCTCGTGGTATAGACTTGAGTTACATAGTGACTATTGACCGTCCTAAGAACTTATGCCTGTCTCTAGATATATTGTCCTTTCTTGTTTGATGATTCTATGAATCATAGAAGGTGAGATGCAAGCCGGCTATGGTTGATAGAGTTTGGATTCCTGGATGTTATGTGATTCACATGATAGTGTAGTATGAGTCGGTCTAGTATTCACATGCTAGGACTATGTGTTGTTATATTGTTGTTCACATGATAAGCACGATTGTCTAGCATCTATATGCTAAGGCTATGTGTTATTCATATTCATATTCTTATGTTTACATGTTATATTAATTATGACATTTCGTGGTCGGGAGAACTCGGAGTTACTCCCCCTTTGACGTGGCTTTCGTATTTGTATAAAATGCGATTTGACAGTAGGTGATACATATATGGGGTACATGGACGAGCTAGCGAGCAAAGTAACCTTGGGACCTAGATTGGCTTTATTTTATTGTGACCCTTAAACACTTTTTATGTCATATACTTTTTAGGGACATATGTCTCCCTTTTTCATATTTGGGTTGTATAACTTTGTTTCGCGACTTTAGCGATGTTTTATTTATGAGATTTATTTTAGACCTTGCATGTTTGACACCTTCCCATTTGGATATTTTTATAACAGAATCAGGTTTCGTTTTCGGTTTTAAAAATTACAGGTTTTTACCCAAATGAACTTATTACAAACATATCCATGCAGTTTTTGTCTAGAATTATGTGTTTACTTTTCCGCAATGATTGAGGGTGTCACATAGGTATTGTAATAATTTTCACATCAGTAATAAGATGTGTATACTATCAATTCTATTAGGCTAATGATTTTCTGGTTTACTTTTTTTTTAGGAAACATTGGTAGTACTTCAAACTCAGGTCAATGATGATGAAATCAACACGCTTACTCTGCGGAGGTTTACTTGAAAGTGGTTGGTAATTGGTAAATAAGGTTCACAAGGTATCCTTATTGATTATAATAACATTATACACTTAATTATATAGTAGTTTGAATGCTTCTATATCTTCTCATATACCCAGTATAATGTGTACGTAGTGATGCTAGCTAACCTTGGCATGCTCTTACAAGAAATTTGTACGTCCTTCCCATTTGACGGATTAGATTAAGAGCAGATTCTGGTTGGTAAAAGGAAAAACGTGAGTACTCGAGGAGCTCAGCTATGTAGACAAAGTCAAATACTACTCTCTTTGTATCAGTCATTTGTTTGCCTTTGATTAATCTATATAATTAAGTGATAAATAGTCAGAATCGTGTAGTTATATGGATTGAGTTTAAAATTTGATTTAAGTTAGAAACTATATTGACGAGGCATGTTATTAACGTCAAGTGTCTAGCATGCATAACAAAATTTTGAATCGTGTAGTTAACTATATGTTTGTACGAATTTATGTCGTGGATATATTACAAAACTTAAAATCATACTCCGTAGTATTAGTAGATGAGTTAAATTTACTGGACGAGCAACTCATTCTCAAGACGTTGAGTATTACACTGGACGTATTGCATCTTATACCAATTTTGCACTATCGTTCAAATTATTTGGTGGGATGGAGGAAGTATTTCTAAAAAGAATGAAAACACTTGATCATTCAATCGCTATCACAATAAAAACTCAAGAAGTTAATTAGGCACCTTATATTGCTAAAGTATGAAACGATGATAACCTAATGTCTACACCAAAGTTATCAGGTTGAATTGAGATAAAAAGTTATGGAGGTGAATGTACAGTGTACCACCTAATGTTGAGGCCATGGCAAAGGACAAAATTTTTTTAAAAAAATTCTTACTCCCGTATTAATTACACAAGAGACTCTATTCATAGCAATCATAAATATTCCTTATAAAGATATACTCCCTCCCATCCACTCTTTTCTTCCCATTTGATGTGGGCACGGAGATTAAGGGTGGAGAGTATAATATTGACAAAGATATGAGTGGGGTTTGGTAATTGGAGAGAGTTAGGAATAATTAGGATTAAATATTAATAAAGGAGATGGGTGGGGTTTGGTTATTGGAGAGAGGTAGGAATAATTAGAATTAAATATTAATAAAGGATATAGTGGGGTTTGATGGGTGGGGAGAGAGGTAGGAGTATAATATTAATAAAAACTTTCTCAAAAATAAAAGGGGAAGAAAACCTGAATAATCCGTTTTAGGAAATAGGGAAGAAAAGAGTGGATAGGAGGGAGTATACTACAATGATCATGATTTTTGTCATTATTGAGTGAGTCGATATAAGATGCTACTTTGAGTCTTCGTGAAAAATTAGAGTAATAGCACCCACTAATTTGGTTAAATAAGCTAACTTAAATGCCTTCTAATTAATTTGCATATTTTAGATTTTATATAACTTTGAGTAGTTTTATTAACCTTTATTTCAGCTCCATTCAGTTCAGCTCAATTCCATCCACATCCAGTTAAAATGAGCCCCCTGCAGTTCAATTTCATTCAGTTCAGCTGAACTCTTCTCAAATTAACTCTTATTTCAGCTTCATCTAATTCAGCTCAACTCCACTAACAGAAGTTCATCTCAACTCCATTCAGCTCAACTCTTATCAAATTAACTCTTACTTCAGTTCCATTCAGTTCAGCTCAACTCAGCTCCATTCAAGTCAGTTCAGCTCAACACTTCTTAAATTAGCTAATATTTCAACTCCATTTAGTTTCGCTGAACTCCATTCAGTTCATTTCAGCTAAACTCAACTGATCCATTTAGTTCAGTTCAGCTTCTCTCAGCCGAAAAGACTAGGGCTTAAAATAGAAGTTCCTAACATAAGAATCTCTCTTTATTAATTAACCATGTTCTTGAGATAGCATTGACAAGTAAGATTTAAGGACGGCCTGTGGGTAAATATCCGTATACTACCCTTTAAATGTAGGATTATAACGCAAAATTTACATGTGATTATAGTCATAAAACGAAAAGCATGATGAAACGATAAAGATTAGAAATAACCTTCGGTCCTAGTGCAATAAGGCAATGAGAGATCAAATTAGACCTCCTCCTAAATGATGCACCCAAGATAGTCCGAGATATGCCCTTGTGCTAGATCGTACCCTCTAATTGCCTTTGCAATATTGAGAGGATAGTTTTTGTGAGTTTTGTTGGATGTGAGATCCGAGTTCTGAGAGGCACAATTCCCAAAAACCCTAGTTTTGATTAGCAAATGATAATTAGGTTAGACAAGAGGAGAAGCTCTCCTTTTGTCTTTGGATGGCTCGGCCAAACCGAGTGAGAGGGAGCCTCATGGGCTTTTTCATTTCCTCTTCATATAAACTCGTGGTCCGAATCCTAATTGCTAAATGTATATGACACGGTTTCATTATAAACTGTTATCGGTTATCGGAAATTAAGGCATCAACTAATAATACGGGTTAGTTGAATTATTAATACATGTCCGACAAAACAGTATTGTATAATTATATTCAATATACATTTAATTAAATATAAAACGCTTATATTTAATTTTACGAATTAACTGGTTAATTCGCCTTTTGCCCATGATATTTAATCCGTATTAAATATAATATCTCAACATCACATTTTGACTAATTATTAGTCAAATAACTCAGACTAACTGGTTAGTCAAATTTGGCATCTACATGACTGTATTTTCATACCGTCACATCACTCAAACGTATCCTATAGGTGTGACTTTTAGGGACCAGTTGATCACCGCCATCAGTATGACAATAACGTCAAACTTATCTAGCAAGCCAACCGTTATTGATAAACGTGGATCAACTGATAAAAATACCAAAAGTATGCCCTTTGATCCTTTTTGAGATTTATAAGTCCTTGCACTAACTGTTAAGGACACCAACCCCAACAAGCTCCCACTTGTCCGTACAAGTGTATGTGCAATGACGTTATCCGCACTAACTGGAGGACACAAGCTCCAACAAACTCCCACTTGTCCGTACAAGTGTATGTGCGATAACCGATTCTCATATCCATTTAAAATTTCTCCCACTCAATGTAAAACAATTTGCAGATCTGGATCCACAAAGGTCGTATTTTACAATCGATCCGTATCAAGAGTGGTTTCCCCGACTAGAGAGTAACTTAACCGATAAAACGAATCCGTATCCGAGCATGGCCATGCATTTCGATTCTGACTCCTCGAGTGGCCCTGAGAAATATCTAGTACCTGATAGAGGCTGAATATTTCCTTCAACTCGACTCCTTCCGATCTAAGCACAGCATGAAATGACCCAGAAACAATCTACTTGGCCCCCTGTTACGGATGACCGTGAGAAAGAAACCAAAGTCACCCAAAATCTGCCTTAGTCTCAAGAGACAGTCGATAGTCAAAAGAATCGACTCTTAGGATCACCATGGAAGTCCTATCCACGACCGGGCACCGAATGTTATAAAACATTTAGGACTCCACGTCGATGTCACAATTGTGTCCTACGAAATATCCGTATAAATCGCCTCTGTGATTGGTCAGTCAACCTGTTGACTTATGGCTAGTTGAACCCACCATCAACCAACGTCACAAAATAATTGCGAGTTATCGGCTCATGTGGGCAATTAAGGACTGAAAAATATAATGTTCGTTCAGTTCACTTTGTGGTGTTCAAAATTTGTCGTACAAATCCACATGAAAAACAAAATATATATAAAATATCAAAACGATGATGTTGTATAGGGTACAAAAGCGAATGAATCTAATCCATAAAAGAGTACTACAACTTAGGAACACGTTTAATTCCCATGGAATTTACGTGCCCTTCATGCTTATCTTGTCGTAATGCTTTAGTGAGAGGATCTGCTATGTTATCATCTGTAGCAATCTTTTCTATCACTCGCCTTTTGCTCCACGTAATCCCGGATTAGATGAGCTTTCCGTTGTACATGTCTAGACTTGTTGCTAGACTTTGGCTCCTTAGCTTGGAAGATGGCACCACTATTGTCGCAATAGATGGTGATCGGGTCATTCGAACTAGGCACTACAGATAGCCCATGTAAGAATTGACGCATCCATATCGCTTCCTTTGTAGCTTCAGACGCGGCATAGTACTCGGACTCGATCGTAGAATCTCAGAATAACTTGATTTGTTTGAACTCTTCCACTGATCTGCAGCGCCATTAAGAGTAAAAACGAATCCAGACCGAGATTTCGAGTCATCTCGATCCGTTTGGAAGCTAGCATCTGCGTAACGATTCGCATAGCTTTTGAGAGCCTCCATAAGTCAATGCCCAATCTTTAGTCCTCCGTAGGTACTTAAGAATGTTCTTGATGACCAGCCAATGTGATTCACCGGATCTTTGTTGGAATCGACTTGTCATACTCAATGCATATGCCACGCCCGGACGTGTGCATATCATGGCATACATGATTGATCCTATAGCCGAAGCATAAGGAATCCGGGTCATGCGCTCTTTCTCTTCCGGTGTCTACGGTGCACGAGACTTGCTCAAATGCACCCCCGGAGACATAGGAAGGAACCCCTTCTTGGAGTTAGTCATCTTTGAATCTCTCTAGGACTTTGTCTATGTAAGACTCGATCGAGAGATAGCATCCGTCGTGATCTATCTCGATAGATACGGATGCCTAGAATTCTTTGTGCCTCTCCCGGATCTTTCATCTGGAAATGGTTTTTCAACCATACTTTCACCGAAGTTAAGAGAGGTATGTCATTCCCAATCGGGAGTATGTCGTCAACATACAATATTAGGAAGACAATCTTGCTCCCACTCGACTTGATATATAGACATGGTTCCTCGACCGATCGAGTAAATCCATTTTCTTTTATCACTTGGTCGAAGCGATGATTCCAACTCCTTGATGCTTGCTTAAGTCCATAAATGGAACGCTTAAGCTTGCACACTTTCTTAGGATGTCTTTGGATCGATGAAACCTTCGGGTTGTACCATGTACAACTCTTCCTCCAAAAAGCCGTTTAAGAAGGCGGTTTTCACGTCCATTTGCCAAATTTCATAGTCATGAAAAGCGGCAATCGCTAAGATAATCCGAATGGAACGCAGCATGACTACGGGTGCAAAAATCTCATCGTAGTGCAAACCTGGCACTTGGGTGAAACCTTTAGCAACTAGTCGTGCTTTGTAGATATCTTGTTGACCTTCCACAGAATGCTTTATCTTGTAAAGCCATTTGCATTGAAGGGGACGAACCTTAGCAGGTAAGTCAACAAGATCCCATACGTTGTTCTCATACATAGAGTCCATCTCGGATTGCATGGCCTCAAGCCATAGCTTTGAGTCAGAACTAGTCATAGCACCTTTATAGGTTGCGGGTTCACTACTCGTTAAGAGTAGAACGTCGTCTATATCATGTTCCTCGACCATACCAATGTATCTGTCTGCGGAGGAATGTAGAGACTCTTCCCGACCTCCTAGGTTCCTCGGGAATATTCACCGCAGCCGGGATTGAAGGAATAGGTTCCTCCAATGGTTGCTCGGTGTTTGGTTATGGAATCTCCGACAGGTCGAAGGTTCTATCACTCTTAGCATTCTCGAGAAATTCCTTCTCTAAGAATGTCGCACTAGCCGCAACAAAAACACGTTGTTCGGTTGGCGAATAGAAGTAATGACCACGTGTTCCTTTAGGATAACCTATAAAGTATGTCTTGACCGATCGCGGGCCGAGCTTATCTTCAGGTCTCCACTTGACATAAGCCTCGCAGCCCCAAACCCGTATAAAGGACAAGTTAGGGACCGTTCCCTTCCATAGTTCATATGGAGTCTTGTCATGAGCTTTAGACGGACTTCGGTTAAGTATTAGAGCGGTGACAAAGAGCATAACCCCATAATGAATCGGGTAAAACCGTGTGACTCATCATGGATCGAACCATATCAAGTAGTGTTCGATTTCTCCGTTCGGACACACCATTGAACTGAGGTGTTCCAGGTGGAGTTAAGCGTAGGGCGATCCCACAGTCTTTAAGGTGTTGATCAAACTCGTGAGAAAGATACTCGCCACCACGATCTGAACGTAGTGTTTTTATCTTTCTACCAAGTAGGTTCTGTACCCTATTTTGGTATTCTTTGAATTTCTCAAAGGATTCACTTTTGTGCTTCATTAAGTAGACATAGCCATATCTACTTAAATCATCCGTGAAAGTGATGAAATACCTATAGCCTTCTCGTGCGGTGATTGACATAGGACCACATACATCCGTGTGTATGAGCCCTAATAGGTCAGCAGCGCGCATTCCAACACCTTTGAAGGAAATACGAGTCATCTTACCGATGAGACATGATTCACACGTGCCAAATGATTGAAAATCAAAGGCCGAGATAGCTCCATTTTTAATGAGCTGTTTTACGCGTTTCTCATTAATGTGTCCCATACGGCAGTGCCATAGATACGTTTGATCTTTGTCACCAACCTTTAACTTTTTATTCATCACGTGTAATATTTCGGTCGTCTGGTCTAAAACATAAATTCCGTTCATGGAGACTGCCTTGCCATAAATCATATCGTGTAAAGAGAAAATGCATGCATTATTTTCTATTACAAATGAAAAACCAAGTTTGTCAAGTGCAGAAACTGAAATAATGTTTTTCGAAAGACTAGGAACATAATAGCAGTCATGTAATGACAACTCAAATCCGCTAGGAAGCTGGATCACATATGTCCCCTTTGAGATAGCAGCCACTCTTGCTCCATTCCCAACACGCAGGTCCACCTCACCCTTTACGAGGGGTTCGATGTTTCGGAGCCCCTGCACATGATTACACAGATGAGAACCACAACCAGTATCAAGTACCCAAGTTCCGTAACTTGCGTGGTTAATCTCAATCATATGAATAAAAGTAGAAGAGAGAGAAGACATACCAACAGGTTTAACACGACCTGCCTTTAAGTCCTCATGATAAACAGGACATGTACGCCTCCAATGCCCAGTCTTGTGGCAATGATGGCACTCCATGTTTTCATTCTTGCTCTTTGTCGTGCCTGATGAGGTGCTCGACTCACCAGGCCCACTCTTATCTGAACCCGACTTCTTGAACTTCGGTTTACCTCTCGCTAGGTTTGCACGAGCTTTGCCCTTACCTTTCCCTTTGTTGGACACAACGAGAACATCTTGTTTCACGCTCCCACTGAGCTTCATGTCCTTCTCGGTGCGTACGAGAAGGGAGTGCGATTCATGTGGGGTTTTCTTCAAATCATTCATATAGTAATTCGCTCTAAATTGCGAAAAACCATCGTGGAGTGAATGAAGCATGCGGTCGATAACAATGTTCTCGCTAATGTTACAATCAAAGGTCTCCAGTTTCTCGACATTCTCAATCATGCTGAGAATGTGTGGGCTAACAGGTTGGCCCTTTCGAGTCTCGCATCAAAGAAGCGAGTGGTATGCTCATAGGTCACGATTCTCGGTGCTTTCGAGAATTCCTTGGTGAGCGTGGTGAAAATCTTGTTTGCACCATGGGCTATGAAGCGTTTCTGCAAATTGGATTCCATTGCAAAAATGAGTACGTTTTTAATCGCACCCGCTTCCATACAGAAATCATTAAACTTGGTGATTTCAGCAGCTCTAGCCGTGGGACCTGGGTTTGCCGGGAGGGGCTCTAATAGATATTTGAGCTTCCGTCGCAGCGGCAGCATTCCGTAATGCCGCCTCCCGGTCTCGAAGTTGGATCCATCATTCTTGATCGAGTAGACTGATTCATCTGATTCATGAAGATCCGAAGCCAGGACTCACGGTCCAATGTGGCACTTGGCATTGGGTTATCAGCAGAACCAGCCATTTGTTATTTGCAGTTAAAGAACGTGATCTACACTGAAAAAGAAAGGAAAAACAAAACGAAATAAGCAACTCATCGAGGTGATTTAAGTCTATTTTAAAATTCATTTTAACGTGTAGACTCAATGCACTTGCATAATTGATCTCCCTCAAGAATGATACAAGTGATCCCAAGACTCAATTTCTGTAAATTGATAAGCCAACTGTTTAGCTAATTCTTCTGGAAGAACTCTTGGTCGATAGATTTCCGTAAATCCTATCTATAGTCCACCATCGTCACAGGATCGTACGAGTGACAATAGTGTTGAGATAAAATAAGTCAATCGGTTCCAACTTACCCGACGTAGAAGGGGTCATATTATGCCTACCGACGAAGAAGGGACTCATTGGAGTTTGACCTATAAAGACCGTTCTCAATTTTGGTTTATACGAGGAAGATCCCATCAACTTAATTATAATTCATTTTAAGTGAACGAATAACTAGCGTCTGCGTGAATGAATCAATTTAGGTGATGGCTTAAAAAACGTGTGACATGAGAATGTCAATGAAAACTAACTCGTGACCTCTATATGTGTCAGTTTTCATGCAATAATTAGGTGGTTTGGTTTTTAGGCGGAATATGATGCATACTATCGTTACAATAAAATAAATAAATGAATGCAATACGTAAATAAAAATTTCCTAGTGTGGCCTATCCTAGTTAAAAGGACAAAATACAACTTTGGAATCCACCGTTGGACCCGAAAAGCTTGTCTTGGTGTTCCATCTTGATCCATGTAGCGGGAGTGAGCATCCGGTCTCCATCTTTGGTCTTCTCAAAAATTACAATTAAAATTTACAAATATAAACCTATTTACATTCTAAATAAAAACTGTAATTAAAAGAAATAAAAATGGAGATAGGAGATCTCAAAATACAACCAAGACCGTGTTCCATCATTACGGTAACACGTTCTACTAAGGCCACACTAAGTTACAACCGTTTGCAAAATTAAATAAATACGTAATAAAAGGCATTCAAAACATTCAAAATTAACGATAAATAAAATGCATCAACTAAATTAAATTTATTCGTGACATAATTCCGTAATTATGTTAAATTTATCCAAACCACCAAAGATAATTAAAATTATGTGACAAAACCGCTTCATCAACTTAATTTTAACTCGATATAATCCGTTACTTTAAATTGTTTTAAAGTAAATTAATTGTTCGTGGGTGAACCGTTTCACCATCAAGCGAGAGCATAAAAGAAAAAATTTATGCATTAAAGGGCCGAAAGGAAAAAGAAAAAAAACAGAATTTTTTTTTTTTTTCTTTACTGTACTGCTGAACGTGAACAGTAACAGTGCCCAAAAAAAAATTTTTTTTTTTTAAATGCTTTAAAATACCGAGAGCATAAAAAAAAAACAAAAAATATATACGGCTCAAAATCGTGAGCAGCTAAAGATCAAAACAAAACGGAAAACCGTCACAAAACAACCGTGTAAACTGGACACAGTTCCCAATGCACAAAACAGGCCGTGATATATAGAAATGTCGAGACCAACATGCCACACGGTTTTATCAAAGTTTTATACAAAAAAAAATTATCGATTTGATAAAAACCAATTGCGATATCACCTAATCCGTATAGAAATGAAATAGCAATTGATAGATCTTTAACACATTATATTGAATATCGATTACAAAATAATATGCAAAGATCAAATCGACAACAAGAACAAAACATGGCACGAAAATCAAAACAGCCGTGCAAAAAAAAATTGAAAACCGTGAGGAAAAAAAAAATTCCAGCCGTGTGGAATTAGCTTCAAAAAAAAATAATCGATCCATGTATACAAGACACGGATCCCAAGGCACAAAAACAACAAAAAAACGCAGCAATAAAAATAAATTGCCGAGCCAAAAACTGATTGTGCCGTGAGGAAAAATTGCAGCCGAGACAAATTTTTAACCAAAGATTATCGATTCAAAAATCGTTTGATGAAAAACACATATAAAAATTTACGTGGCCTCGCTCTGATACCACTTGTGGGTAAATATCCGTATACTACCCTTTAAATGTAGGATTATAACGCAAAATTTACATGTGATTATAGTCATAAAACGAAAAGCATGATGAAACGATAAAGATTAGAAATAACCTTCGGTCCTAGTGCAATAAGGCAATGAGAGATCAAATTAGACCTCCTCCTAAATGATGCACCCAAGATAGTCCGAGATATGCCCTTGTGCTAGATCGTACCCTCTAATTGCCTTTGCAATATTGAGAGGATAGTTTTTGTGAGTTTTGTTGGATGTGAGATCCGAGTTCTGAGAGGCACAATTCCCAAAAACCCTAGTTTTGATTAGCAAATGATAATTAGGTTAGACAAGAGGAGAAGCTCTCCTTTTGTCTTTGGATGGCTCGGCCAAACCGAGTGAGAGGGAGCCTCATGGGCTTTTTCATTTCCTCTTCATATAAACTCGTGGTCCGAATCCTAATTGCTAAATGTATATGACACGGTTTCATTATAAACTGTTATCGGTTATCGGAAATTAAGGCATCAACTAATAATACGGGTTAGTTGAATTATTAATACATGTCCGACAAAAAAATATTGTATAATTATATTCAATATACATTTAATTTAAATATAAAACGCTTATATTTAATTTTACGAATTAACTGGTTAATTCGCCTTTTGCCCATGATATTTAATCCGTATTAAATATAATATCTCAACATCACATTTTGACTAATTATTAGTCAAATAACTCAGACTAACTGGTTAGTCAAATTTGGCATCTACATGACTGTATTTTCATACCGTCACATCACTCAAACGTATCCTATAGGTGTGACTTTTAGGGACCAGTTGATCACCGCCATCAGTATGACAATAACGTCAAACTTATCTAGCAAGCCAACCGTTATTGATAAACGTGGATCAACTGATAAAAATACCAAAAGTATGCCCTTTGATCCTTTTTGAGATTTATAAGTCCTTGCACTAACTGTTAAGGACACCAACCCCAACACGGCCGACCTAATCCTCATCTGCCTTGTTATCCATAATCTAAAGGCAGCTGCGTTTGATACAATAGCAGTGGAGATTGGGTACTATAAGTTTGATGCTTTGATTTTCCTGATACTACATTATACATTATACATGATAGAACATTACAAGTAGGCCCGTGCATCGCACGGGCATTAAATCTAGTATATATATAAAACTGGGTTGAAGCGTTGTGGATGCGCCACGTGTCAACCCAGCATTAAATACAAGTATTAATTACAACTGGACATTAAATATAAACATAATAAATGCTACATAAATCTTAGCAAAGTATTAATTAGAGTTTAATAAATGTATTATAAAATTACATATAACAATTACGGTGATTTGATCTTAAATTTATATAAATGTTTTTTTGATAAAAATTCTAAACTTTAAATAAATACGTTCATTCCGCAAAATGTTTTCATATGAGTATAATTTTCATTACATTTATTGAAATATTTTGATATATAGAGATGATTAAAGTAAGTGTCTCACAATATTTTACATTTACATAAAAAAATATTTTGAGAAAGTTATAATCCTTAGACCATTAAATCCATTAATAAAAATATATTTGGAAGAGTCGTTGTATTTATTAAAAATAGACCTTAAAGAAAACTACGTACTAAGACATACTCCCTCATATTCACTATATTCTTCCCCTTTCCTTTTTGCACAAGAAATAAGAAAGTTAATTTGGACCACACAAAATACACTACCCCACATGCAAGTAAATTTGGACCACACAAATCACCCCAAAAAAGGAAATAGGGAAGAAAACCCGAATAATCCGAAAAGGGAAATAGGGAAGAATATAGTGAATAGGAGGGAGTATGTTTTTATAGTGTGGGAAAGAAAATATTTATATTGTGAGAAATTGAATACATATGATCGAGATTTTGGTAGGTTTATATAGTGTGATAACGAGTATGTGTACGAGCATGTATGTACACAGTGATCGCGATTGCATTTAAATAATCAAAACAAAAATAGTATCAATGAGTCTCCCTTGTGACGGGTCAAGTATCAGCCACATGGATAGATAAAACAAAAGTAAAAGTGTCTAGATAATCACAAAGACTTGTCTTTATCTTCCCAAGTGGGTTTTATTTCACCCGTCACAAGCTTGTGACGGATATTGCCTGTCACAAATGAGAATTTGTGATATAATATTATAAACGACATGAAAAAGTAGAAAACACTTTACAATTTTCTTTAATATTTTAAATTAAATATGTATACGTCAAGTATAAAATATTGATTATGATTAACTAAATATTACTTTTAGTTAAATATTTTATATGTTACTTCCTCCATTCAACTCCACTCTACCTATTTCACTTTTGAACACTATTCATAATTGGGTGTTCAATTTCGATTTTCTCTCGATACGTAAGTGGAAATATATTCATGTGGGATCTTGTTTGATTCGTCTTTACGAGTATATTAAAAATATCTAACTTTTATATTTTTTTCAAATACGTAGCTAACGATATTTAACGCGTAAAACACGCGTTGGCAAACGTGTAAAAAGAAAGTGGTAGAGTGGAGTTGAATGGAGGAAGTATCTTTTAAATACTTTGAAGCTAAAACCTCAAAAAAATCATTTGAAAAAGTTCAACCTATTTTATTTATAGGTAAACTCTTAAACATCATTATATATAATTGTTTGAAAGAATAAAAGGTGCAAATTTCTTACAGATATATTTGACACATAGCACATGCATGACACAATCAAAACATTTGAATAAGTTGAGTTTGGACTCTATATATTTGATACATAAATATCACATACACTTTATACATAAAAACTTAAAAAGTACATAAAATTCCACATAATTTTGAACAATTTTAATTGATTTTGTACATAACGTATCATGCAATGATATAATTTGAGAATTTAATGTTGATTGTTGCATTATTCGAATAAATTTTATTTTAATTAATATGATATTTGATCAGTCACAAATTTATATTTATAAAACGTTGATCATGCATAATTAATTATCACTTATTAGTTTTAATTAAAATTGTATGTATTTTATATTAAAACATTGAAGTTAAGCCTAAAAGAATTAATTTGAGAAAAAATAATTTATTTTTATTTATAAGTAAAAATATTAAAGCTTATATATGAATTATATTATTTTTCATCAATTATAATAATAAAATTATAAAACAGGTCGCGCAAAGCGTGGGATACTACCTAGACTTATATATATATATATATATATATATATATATATATATATATATATATATATATATATATATATATATATAGATTTGGGATCCTATGAGAACCATCAAGATAATGAGAACTATGAGAACCACTCACATCTATTAGATATGAGATGAGCGCTGATTTAACAAAATTAAAAAAAAAAAAAACACGACGTTTCCCCTTCCCCCAAACTCTTCACTCCAATTCATTTACACAGATGCATTCTCACTCATCTTTCTCTCTCTCTATTCGACGATCATCCTGTCCGATTATTCGCTCCGATCATCCTCTCCGATCGTCGTACTTCTCAAATTCACTTCTCAAATTAGGTTCAACTCATTCTTACCAGCATTTCCGAACTTCTAATCCGCTTCAACCGCCATCAACGAGGTTCATCCTTTCAAATTAAGGTAATATGCTTGTGAAGTTAATGGCGATTCTACTCCAAACATTCCCTAATTTGTTTATTGATGTAATTTTTCCTCATATTCATCAATTTGTGTCATGCTATTAACCCTAATTCCCTAATTAAGCTAATTAATTGTTGTTATATGACAAATTCTTCTTTATGAAATTTTTAGGTTGTAGTGCAACAAAGTAAAACCAGCGGAAATTACCGAGAAAGGCTCGCTGTTTCTGGTATATATTACTTTTCATCACATTACAGTTAGTAGTAGTAGTTGTTAAATTTTATGCTCGGAAATTGTTGAACTTTTGCTTACATTACTTTTCTACGGCTTAAAATAGCTTGAAAATTCAATTATTAGTCAGCAAGTCCTATTTGTAGCTTCGATATGTAGTTTCTTGCTTGCTGCATCTTATTTATGCGACTGGAAGTCAGCTCTGGTCAGCTGCATCAACTTTCCCACTTCTGCAGCATATATTCTTTAATAGAGTTGTCTTAAGACACTGTAGTGATGAACTAAGTGGCGTGTAGGCTAGGTGTGATCGCGTAGGTCCAAGTGTAGTTACTGCTACTCAGGTTCAGAAATTAAGTTGTGAGGGGATTTTTTTGGGGGGATTCTATGTCACAATCGGGTTACATGTTCACTTTCTATGCATTTACGTATATCACATACATCTTTTATACGGAGAATAATATTATCATCATTATAGCTGTATGCAAAGAAATTGCTTCTTTTACCAGCGTGCATATTGCTAGTTAAGGCTGCATCTTTGTTGCTCCATATACTTCGTCTATCTTCTCTGAAGGGCTTATGCTAGTTTTGAAATAATTGAACATTGCCACTGCTGTATTTGCCAAAGTTATTTCCCATGATTTGTTGTTCTGTTCTTGTATAAATAGTTGGCCACAAATGGAAACAGACCCGGGAACTACATACCTCTGGGTTTATCTGCATCATTCTATGAACGGCCTTGTGGAGCGGTGGAGAATTTATATAGCGAGTAATGAATGTCGAGCCTAGTATAGGTGCTCTTTTCTACCCTCGTTTATCTTGAATCATGTGGATAGCAAATGTAGTAAGGGAATCAATCAGTGTTTATCGATTGTATTTTGTTTTCTTGATATCTTGGTATGTCTTTTCCAATTGTAATAAAAGAGCTGGCTACTTAATGAGTTAACATTTTCTTTGAACCACCATATGCATTTTTGCAGGTTTTTGATCTCTTTGATGAAAAGAAGGATGGTGTGATTGGATTTGAGGAATTTATTCATGCTCTAAGTGTATTCCACCCATACGCTCCTGTTGAACAGAAAATCGATTGTAATTCATTCACCTATATATATCCTGGTCAACTTCATTAAAAGTTATGAACCCTATCCTCCCGTCTCGTGATCTAAATTTTCTGTACTATTTTCAGTTGCATTTAGGCTGTATGATTTGAGGCAAACTGGCTTTATTGAACGCGACGAAGTAAGTTGATATTGCACCTCTGGTTTTCTTTAAACAATCTGAAAACAGTTTCTGAGCATGTTTGATTCCAGGTTAAGCAGATGGTAATTGCAATATTATCAGAGTCGGGTTTGGATTTGTCTGATGAACTCCTGGAGTCTATAATTGACAAGGTATCCTCGCTCACATTAGTTAAATTATCATTTTGTTTGTGTAGAATTATATGATACTATGATGTCTTTTCATCATACTGATATAGTGATATGGTTACTTGACTACTTAACTTATTTATAGCGTATTGTAAAGGTTATTAGCTCAATGGTAGAGCGATGTGCTTATTTTGCACAAAGGTATGGGTTCGAATCCCATATAACCTAATAAATAAAAAATCCCGTGATTTTAGGATAGCTGTCCCGTGTACATGCATGAAATAGGGTTCTATGTGCATGAAATATGGTTCTATGTGCATGAAAAAGTTCTTATTATGATACTAATTACTGTTGGTTTTAGACATTAATTTTATATGGGCATGAAATAAGATTCTATGTGCATGAAATAAGGTTCTATGTGCATGAAATAAGGTTTTATGTGCATTAAAAAGTTCTTCAGTTGCACTAGTTGGTTATATTATGTTACTAATTATTGTTGGTTAAGGACATTAATTTTCATTATATGTGCATGAAATAAGGTTCTATGTGCATGAAATAAGGTTATATGTGCATTAAAAAGTTCTTATAATGATACTAATTACAATTGGTTAGGGACATTAATTTTAATGGGTATGAAATAAGATTATAAGTGTATGAAATAAGGTTCTATATGCATGAAATAAGGTTCTATGTGCATTAAAAAGTTCTTCAGTTGCACCAGTTGGTTATATTATATTACTAATTATTGTTGGGTAAGGACATTAATTTTGATTATATGTGCATGAAATAAGGTTCTATGTGCATGGAATAAGGTTCTATGTGCATGAAACAAGGAAAATGTCTGTGAAGGAGATTTAATATATTTATCGGCCTTTTCAAGGCATTTTAGGCTTATGCATAGAAACTACCAGTCCTTGGCAATTACAATGTAAAAGAATGTAAAAGAAACACCGGTATTTGCTAGCCAATGTGGGAATTGAACCCACATCTTGTGCACTGCACAATGCTCTCCCGTTTGAGCTAATTGGCTCTCGAAATAAGTAAAATTGATATACTAGTCCTTAAGGAAACCGTTTCTTTGTTTGAAAGCAAGGGAAGGGAATGAGGCAACAAACCCCCAGTTTATAATTCCTGTCTCTAACGCATAAATAGTAAATGAAATCCGAGGTATCTTAAGAGTCTGGAAACCAAGTATTTGAACAATTGTGGCAAATTTTAGCAAAATTGGAATTTCAGTATTTCACCTACATGTAGTCATCTAAAAGAACAACCCATCACCTACAAATCACTATAGAATAGCACGATAAATTGAGAACAATGCTGCAAAAGTTTGCACAGTTATTCAGCTAGTTTGATGTATTGGAAAAAGCTTGAAATCAAACCCGAGTATAATTCAATGGATTTTTCGCAACTCGGTGATACAAAGCTCAATGTTCGCTTTGAATCACGGATAAGCTGCACTTTAGCGTTCTCTCCCAGAATAACATATTTATTTTCTTTGTCCGGACCTGCCGCAGTAGAGTTTGTCAGTATATTGTGGTTTAAGTAGTAGAGCAAACCTAAGCAACAAGGGAACTAAGATCATAAAAATAGAATATATAGCAAAACTAGTACCAAAGATTCACTTGTGGATCGCTTCCGCTTGTTTTTGAAGTTGAATTGATTCTACCGCACAAACCTTTGTCCGCAGAGATGGTAACGATCACATTTCTCTTCACATCAACACCTATGAGTCAACAACAAATTATTAAATAACCCTTAGGGCCCTTGCTCCCCTAGCAAAATCAGAAAAGTTATCACAATGCCATTAGCCAAGATTTCAACAAGCATTAACTAGTCACCAAATAGACCTGAACCTTTAGCCACAATTACGCCTAGAAGCCCTAGATTCACTACCCAACGGATAGGGGAAAAAATGAACAGAGCCTAAAACACAACAGCAGCAATTTTAAGAAATGACTAAAAGGCCATCTCAACACTCAACTAATATAGAAACTGCAGAGATCTCCACACTTTACCTCTAAAGCTTCAATCCACATTCTACCGTAATAAAAATAACAGGAAGTGTTTTTAATACATATAAAATGTGAAATTATAATTCCGCAAATAAAGCAAGTACAAAACCATAAGTGAACCTATCAGACACAGGACAGAACTACAACATAGCTGCGTAAACATATCAGACATTCAAACAGCATAGTATCCTAGGACAGGGCAATAGATGTTCTAGAAAAAGTAATCAATGTAACGAAACTGGAACCAATAATTGATTATGAATACAACCAAATCAGACGGACCATAAATAGCGAAATTTTACAAAGAGATTGATCGTTCAGTATGTGACGATCGATCAAAACATAAACGTTAATTTCACAAAAAAAAATAATCATCAATTTCGAAATTTTACCTCGAATTAGTAGGCTCCATTGATTGAAGCAGAGTCGAAGAGGTACATCGTTGAAGAGATTGATCATTCAGTATGTGACGATCGATCAATCGTAGAGAAAGAAAAAGTTAGGGTTGATGTTGTTAGTCGAAGAGAGAGAAAGAAAAGAGAAATGGAAAATGACTGGGATTGAAAAATTGGAATTCGTTTGAGTTTTTCAAAAGTAAAGTCGTCCGTATTATTTATTATTAGATTCAATAGTGGTTCTCATGGTTCTCATTATACTAGTGGTTCTCACCGGATCTCGACCCTATATATATATATATATATATATATATATATATATATATATATATATATATATATATATATATATATATATATATATATATATATATATATATATATATATATATATATATATAGAATTAGGTTCAAGTGAGTCTTCTACTCTTAGATGAGTCCCTAAGTCCTATTTCTAACCCTTAGATCATAGAAATTGGATGGCTAAGATTAAAACAAAAAAAGAAGGGAGATATAAAAACAAGCAAACCCTAATCCATCCTCACTCACTCATTCATTCTCTCTGCCTCCTTCTCTCTCTAACTCCCTCCTCTCTCCTTTTCTCCCTCCTCTCTCCTCTTCTCCCTCCTCGGCCACCACACGAGTACCACCACCACCACCCGCCACTACTCCTTATTCTCAAATGCATCACTCCCTCTTCTCTAATATTTCCGGCCACCATCACCCGACAATACCAATGCCGCCACCTGCTGCCGACGCCGCCCCCACGCTGACTCCGTCCCCAAATGCAACCCACACTGCCACCAGACCCATGCTCTTTTCAGATCTCTGTTTTTCGTCTTTTTTTTTGTTTAAGATCTCGATTTTTTTTGTGGTTGTTGGTTGAGTTCTTGGTGTTGTTTATTGTTGGCGGTGGTGGTGCTAATGTGTGGTTGGATATGCGGTGGTTCTGCCGCCTCTCTCCCTTCTCCTTTCTCTTTTTTTTTTTTACTTTTCAGATGTTAGTGGTGGTGAGTGGCGGCTCTTTTTTTTAAGATTTGATGGTGGTGATTAACGGTGCCGTGGTGGTTGTTGGTGGGTCAGGCCGCCGCACCACGTTCCTCCTTTCCTTTCTCTTTTTTTTGTTGTTGGGATTTGTCTTGGTGGTAGAAAAGGGGTGGGGGTGGTTTTTTTTTTATGCGGCTGCCATTTTTTTTTCTTCTTCCAGATCTAGTGCGGTGCGTGGTGGTGGTTGCAGGGGGTCGTGATGGTTGTTTGGTGAAGGTAGTGGTGGCTTAGGTGGACCACAAAGGAGTGGTCGTTGTTAGTGGCGGCGACGGTGGTTATCGGTACCATGGCTCGTTAAGCATTGAAGTTACAAACGTATACCATTAAAATTTCACTCCTGGACCATTAAAGTTGCAAACTTAAATTAAAGAAATTATAAATTTTTACATTATTACAAACTCTTATAGTGAAATGGCTAAAAAAAAATTAAAGTTTTACTCGTATATCATTAAAATTTCACTCCTTCAACACTAAAGTTTCATTCATAAATCAGTGAAAATTAAATAAAAAATAGTCACAATTATATTATTACAAACTCTTGTATTGAAAATGAGCTAAAAAATAATAAAGTTTCACTCGTATACTATTAAAGTTCCACTCGTTAAACATTAAAATTTTATTCATAAATCAATGAAATTAAATAAATTTTAGTCACAATTACATCATAAATTCAATTTTTATTTATTAAATTGGCCTAAAAAAATTAAAGTTTCACTTTTAAGCTTTAAAGTTGAACTGTATACTATTAAAGTTACATTCAAAAATTTGTTAAATTAAATTAATATTAATCACAATCACATCATTTCATAAATTCAAATTTTTATATTAAAAATGGCCTAAAAAAATTAAAGTTTCACTTCTAAGCATTAAAGTTTCACTCGTAAAACATTCAAGTTATATATAAAAATACATAAATTTAATTTTTTATTTACAAAATGACTTTAAATAATTAAAGTTTCAATCATAAAGAATTAAATTTGCTTTCACATATTAAAGTTTCACTTTTAAAACATTAAAGTTTCATTTCAAAAATTGATTAGAAGTCTCAAATCTCAACCATCAATCTAAAAGATCTAATGGCTTAGATTAGGACTTAGGGACTCAATTATTTAGGTGGACTCATTTGAACTTACCTCTATATATATATATATATATATATATATATATATATATATATATAACTGGGTTGAAGCATTGTGGATGCGCCACGTGTCAACCCAGCTTTAAATACAAGTATTAGTTACAGCTGAACATTAAATATAAACATAATAAATGCTGTATAAATCTCAGCAAAACATTAATTATAGCTTAATAAATTTTATTATAAAATTACATTACATAATTACGGTGATTTGATTCTAAATTTATTAAAAAGTTATTTTGATAAAAATCCTAAAATGTAAATAATTACGTTTATTGCGAAAATGCTTCAAATTGAGTATAATTTTCATTATATTTATTGAAATATTTTGATTTGTAGAGATGATTAAAGTGAGTGTCTCATAATATTTTATGTTTACGTAAAAAGATATTTTGAGAAAGTTATAAAACTTAGATCATTAAATCCTAAGAAAAATATATTTGGAAGAGTCAATTAAATCCTAAGAAAAATATATTTGGAAAAGTCGTTGTACTTCTTAAAAACGTAACTTAAAAGAAAACTACTAAGAGATAAGTTTTTATGTGGTAATGAAAAAAAATATATTGCGAAAAATTGAATACATATGAGATTTTGATAGGTTTAAATAGTGTGATAACAAAAGTATTGATAACAAAAGTATGTGTACGACTGTACGAGTATGTATGTACACAGTGATCGCGAATGCATATGAATAATCAAAACAAAAGTAATGATTATTAAATAATATAGTATTATAGAAGACGTGAAAAAGCAGAAAAAAAAAACGTTACATTTTTCTTTAATATCTTCAATTAAAATACGTATACTTCAAGTATAAATATTGATTATGACTAGCTAAATGTATTACTTTTAGTTAACAATTTTATATGTTATATTTTAAATACTTTGAAGTTAAACCTCAAAAAATATTATTTGAGAAAGTTTAACCTATTTTATTTACAGGTAAACTCTTAAGCATCATTTATATATATAGTTGTTTAAAAATACAAAAGGTGCAATTTTTATAGATATGTTTGATACATAACAGATGCAAAACACAATTAAAACATTTGAATAAGTTGAGTTTGAACTCTATATGTTTGATACATAAATATCACACGTTATATATAAGAAAATTAAAAATTTCATAAAATTATATTCACATTATTTTGAACAAATATTAATTGATTTGAAACCTAACGTATTGTGAAATGATATAATTTGAGAACTTAATGTTGACTGTTGCATTTTCGAATAAATTTTATTTTAATTAATATGATATTTGATCAGTCCCAAAATAATTTATAAAACGTTGATCAACATAATTAATTATCACTTATTATTTTTTTTATTTTTTTTTTTTTGCAAGAAGGCATATCCATCTTATTCATCCACTAGGGGTAAAGAAGGAATTAGATCTTACAAAAGTAGAATCCACTAAGAGGAATAACTTAAGACATCCACTATTTCATCACTATATTGCTCATATTTAAAGAAAAATTTTGCACTTATAGCATATTGAAGTTGCTTCAGAAGAACATCCACCTCAGTATCACGACCCCTGAAAATTCGCATGTTTCTTTCTTGCCAGATCATATAGACAGTAGCAGCAAGGCAGCATCGAAATACACCCATCTTCCAATGCTTTCTAGCTTTCCTACTACGGCACCATTCCAACTCAGTCCAAAAGTTATCCGTCCTACCCCTGATCTTCAACCAGTGCAGGATCTTGCACCATAGACCAGCAGAGAAATCACATTTGAAAAATAAATGACAGTGAGACTCCTCAGCATGCTTACACAGGATGCACCAGTTGACCAAAGGAAGCCCTCTACGAGCAAGGCTGTCAACAGTAGGGAGTTTAGCCTGTGCAGCAAGGGTACTGATAAAGCCATGTTTAGGAATAATGGTAGAGCCCCATAAGATCTTATCCCATCTGACTCTAGCATACTTAGTCCGCAAAATCTCATACAGTCTAGACACCTGAAAGCAACCACCTTCCACACACTTAACTATCAAAACCTGAGCGAGCAAAGAAGAATGCCTCCAAAGAAGTCGCACCAAAATATCACGCACCGCAAAATACCTCTCCAACTCTCGAATGGTGAGGTTTATGATCGCCGATCCGGATGGTTACAAAGACGCAGATTGTATGCAGTATTCCATTGGACCCAAACAGAATCAGCTTGGTCCATGATTCTCCAGATCCATTTACCCAGGTTAGCTCTATTCCAGGATAAAATTATCACTTAGTTTTAATTAAAATTGTATGTATTTATTTTAACATATTGAAAATAAACCTAAAAAAAATTAAATTTGAGAATAATTTATTTTTATTTATAAGTAAAAATATTAAAGGTCTTATATAAATTATGTTATTTTCTTCAATTATAATAATTAAATTTTAAAATAGGTCGCGCAAAACGCGGGATACTACCTAGTATATATATAAAACTGGGTTAAAACGTTGTGGATGCGCCACGTGTCCTATACAGCCTTAATGACAAGCATTAATTACAACTAATAATTTAATGTGAACATAATAAATGTTGTATAAATCTCAACAAAATATTAATTATAGTTTAATAAATTTTATTATAAGATAAAATTAATTAATTACGGTGATTTGATTTTAAATTTAATAAAAAATTATTTTGATAAAAATTCTAAAAAGTAAATAATTACGTTTATTGCAAAAAATGCTTCCAGTTGAGTATAATTTTGATTATATTAATTGAAATATTTTGTATGTAGAGATGATTAAAGTGAGTAACTCGCAATGTTTTATATTTACGTAAAAAAAATATTTTGAGAAATTTATAAAACTTAGACCATTAAATTCATTAGGAAAAAAATATATTTGGAAGAGGCATTGTATTAATATATACCCCTTATAATACGTCGTAGTAGTATTTGACTTTTTATTTAATTAACTTCATATTTTAATAATTTTACATTAATAAGTGAAAACGACAGAGTATGAATATAGAAAAATAGCAATCCCAAGGAAAATATATGCGCATCATTCATGTACATAGTAAGTAAGCATTCTGCATACACACCTCATATGTATTTCCAATATACATTTAAAGTATTTAAAGAGTCTTCTATTGCACTACTTAATGCTACCGAGTAAGTGCTACGTACATACATTGCATTCATAACACTTCTCCCCTCCCTTCACAAGACAAAATATCTCTTTAGTTTATTTTTGCTATATACTAAAAAAAAACCTCCAATCTACAAATAGACAAAAAATACGTTTTTCAATTGCCACGTTCACATAATTACATCTATAATACAATTACTCGATTTGCAGATTTCCTTTTCCATGCCAATATTGAATATATGATTAAACTAAAAAGTTAAACCGATGAGGTGTACTGCGAGGTGAAGCTCAATTATCCATAGAGAACGCATGTGCGATGTTGAACAATTTATAGCGCAAAGAACATCTCCATTTATGTTGTAAGAGAATAATACAGAGTACTTTGTAAATGGATATCCTCGAGTCTTTTGTTAGCAATTTCTTATTTTTATTTATTTACGTAAGATATTGACTTTCATACTGACAAAAGCGTTTTAAGCATTTTCTTTGTTTTCTCAATTTCGGCTACAGCTTTCAAGTTCCAACAACACTGAGAAAACGTTTGTTGAAAAATATCGCACCAATTTTGAAACCAGTTTGTTATTACTACAGATTCATTGTCAAATGGAAACATGTGTAGTTTGTTTTGTTTTAGATAGAGATAAATATGAGAAAATTCTAAAGAGATGAAGTAAGATGCATGGGAAGAATTTTGTATGACAGATCGAACAAATAAACTTAATGTACCTCCATTGTTAGCAATAACAACTTACAAATATGATGTACTCTTGATAAAGTTTATAGTTTTCATGTTTGTTAGTAGTAATTGCTTATTTGTTTGCTGCGCAATTGATCGTCGATGGCACGATAGTGCAATATGGAGTACAAAATAGTCATCATTCAGTAGTTGGATTGAAAAAAAGAGAATGATGTCGTAGAGAGGTAAACCATAAAATAATAGATATGGTGGACTATATACTATCAGTTAGGTCTTATGAGAGACCGTCTCTCACTAATTTAGTGGGAGACATAATAGGAAAAAAAGAAATTTAATGGGTCCATCACCCCATCATATGAGAGATCTCTCAGTAACGCTATTGAGAGATCGTCTTTCCGGGATTTTTGTGATATACTATAGAAATGGGGGTGATGAGGGAAGAGATCAAGAATGACGCCAATAGCAATGGGGCTGATAGAGGTTTCTTTAAGAATAATGAGTACGAAAACAAGTGATTTGACTTCATATCCTAATTAAGTTTAAATTATAATTAAATTTTAGGGGGTTTGTTGATAACTCACAAGAATGGGATACCATACTTATGTAAATATTAGAATTGATTTACCATTAATAATTTAATATGCTAAGAAAATGTAAATGATTTTGATATATATTAAGTAATTATATACTCCGTATATGTTTTTTTATATGAAACACCTTTGATAAAATTAAATTACTACGGAGTATAAAGAAGAAAATTGTTGTGTAAATGTCATAAGGTAAATCTAATAATAAAATCATTAATATAAATAAAAGCCTAAAGGGGAGAGGCTATAATTAGATTAAGATATTCGTAATAGTAGTAACAATGACAATAACAATATAAAATAATAATAATAATAATCTAATTTAAAAAGTTACTCGAATCAATATTGGAAAAATCAAAGAGACGAATTAAAAAGTGAAATGGAAGAAATGGAAGGAACAAAAGTAGGAGAGTCCTACAGGCTGTGATGGACTGTACTGGTTTAAAGCTCCCTGAGGATGACATTTTGCATTGGTGTGTTCATAATTCTGGCTTGAAAATTCAGCGAGGGGTGAAGGTTGCTTTGGTTATAAGCACTTTGTATCAAGTATGGCAGCAAAGGAACAAGTGTAGAGTGGAGCAGGTTCTGATGAGGCCTCTGTATGCTTGGCTCAATGGATCAGTGAAGACATGAGGAAGAGAATAAGGGAAAGAGACAAGAGTCGGATGACTACACATGAGCTAGATTGGTTAGGCAATTTAAAATTTACTTAGTTTTGAAGTGCTTTGCCTTGCTAGTATGTAATTGACTCCATATTTTTATATATAATATACTCTCACATTTTACCAAAAAAAAAAGGAAGGAACAAAAGTATTATCGGTGATTCACCACCCTATTCAATAGTTTACAATATTTAGTATTTTTTTCTTGCCAGCATTCATTAACTCAAAATACAAGAAAATTGTTTATTTTTCAAAGAAAGGTCCTTTGGCACCAGGAAAATACCTTTCATGATATTTGTTCAGTCACAAATTTATTTATAAAACGTTTATCATGCATAATTCATTATCACTTATTATTTTTAATTAAAATTGTATCTATTTTATTTTAAAACGTTGAAGTTGAACATAAAAAAAATTAATTTGAGAAAAATTAATTTATTTTTATTTATAAGTAAAAATATTAAAGGTTATATATGAATTATATTATTTTTCTTCAATTATGATAATAAAATTTTAAAACAGGTCTCGCGAAGCGCGGGATACTACCTAGTATATATATAAAACTGGGTTGGAAAGTTGTGGATGCGACACGTGGCATATTCAGCTTTAAATACACCCATTAATAACAGCTTAGTTATTAATTACAAGCATTAATGTAGCATCAACATCAACAATAATTTAATAAATTTATTTATGAGATTAAATTAAATAAATAATATAGTTAATTTTAAAAATATTTTGAGGAAACTTACGAAACTAAGATTTTAAAATTTATCGCGAAAAATGCTACCGTATGAGTATAATTTCATTAGAGTTATTAAAATATAAATTAAATGAATGTGTACTCCCCAAAGATGAAATGTACTATATTTTTTTAATTTAAATGCATGTATGTAGTATAATACAAACAAATTTACGTAAGAGTTGGGTATGTGTATACATTATTTTTATTTATTTTTCGCATGTATCTAAAAATTCTATTCATACAAAATTAAAATTGTCAAAATACTATTTAAATATTTTTATACCGTGGAGTTATGATAACAAAATTTTAAAAGCTTATCATGCAAATTGAGGGTTTCATAAGATAATTTAAGCATTGAATTCCACATAGTTCTTTTGTATGCAATTTCTTTTGTTTAATTGAAAAGAAACGAGAAATATCATGATTTCAAGTGGGTATACACACTATGGTCAATTTCTTTTGTTTAATTGAAATTGAAAAGAAACAAGATTATCATGATTTCAAGTGGGTATACACATTGTGGTAAAGAATAGGTATGCACATTGTGGCAAGAAGTGCATATGAATAATCACAATAAAAATAATGATTATTAAGGATATTTGTGTTATAAGAGATGTGAGAAAATAGGAATCATAATTCCTCTTTTTAGTTATTCTCAAATAAATGTTGTATACACGGTACCATTTATAAACCATTGTCTATTACTTACTTTATATATTTTATTTAAAAATACTTTGAAGTAAATCAGTAAAAAAAAAGATTTGAAAAAGGTTAATCATTTTATATTTAAGTAAAATATTAAATGTTATATATCAATTATATAATTTTTCCTTCAATTATAATAATAAAATATAAAAACAAACCGTGCGAAGCACGGGATACTACCTAGTATATATATAAAACTGGGTTGAAACGGTGTGGATGAGCCACGTGTCTTATATAGCCTTAATGACAAGCATTAATTACAGCTAATTATTTAATATGAGCATAATAAATGCTGTATAAATCTCAGCAAAATATTAATTATTGTTTAATAAATTTATTATAAAATTACATAAAAAAATATTTTGATAAAAATTCTAAAATATAAATAATTACGTTCATTGCGAAAAATGATTTCAATTGAGTATAATTTTGATTATATCTATTGAAATATTTTGATATTTTACATTTACGTAAAAAAACATTTTGAGAAAGTTATAAAACTTAGACCATTAAATCCGGTAAGAAAAATATACTTGGGAGAGTCATTGTATTTATGGTAAATTGATAAACACTACCAACTTTAGTGCTCTTTTTCATAATCAATACCAACATAATCAATAATTAATAATCAATACCAAAATATTGACTTTTTTCTACGATAGTTACCAAGTCGCCTTCTTACTCTAGTTTTTTTTCCTACTTTAAAGGTGCTTTCATCTAAGAGAGGGATTTTGAACGTGGGTGAGTGAAGATTTGTACTTGAATGATGACTTTTTGGACTTTTTCGAGTAGGTTAAGAATGGATTTTTAGGCGACTTGGTACCTATCATAGAAAAAAGTTAATATTTTGGTATTGATTACTAATTATCGATTATGTTGGTACTGATTATGAAAAAGGGTCCTTATATTGGTATTGTTTATCAATTAACCCTTGTATTTATTAAAAATAGAATTTAAAGAAAACTACTAAGAGATACGTTTTTATAGTGTGAGAATGAAAAAAACTATATTGCGAGAAATTGAATACATGTGAGATTTTGATAGGTTTAAATAGTGTGATAAGGAGTATGTATGTACACAGTAACACATTAATCGCGAGTATATTTAAATAATCAAAACAAAAGTAATGATTATTAAGTAATATAGTATTATAATTGCCATGAAAAAGTAGAAAACACGTTACATTTTTCTTTAATATCTTCAATTAAATATGTATGCGTCAAGTACAAAATATTCATTATGACTAACTAAATATTACTTTTAGTTAAATATTTTATAGGTTATCTTTTAAATACTTTGAAGTTAAACCTCAAAAAAAAAAAAATTGAGAAAGTTCAACCTATTTTATTTACAGGTAATTTATTAAACTTCATTGTAGAAAAATAATATAACTGATAGTTTTTTTAAAAAACAAAAGGTGTAAACTTCTTATAGATAGATATGTTTGACACATAGCACTTACAACACACAATCAAAAGAATTGAATAAGTTGAGTTTGGATGCTATATGTTTGATACATAAATATCACACGTTATACATAAAAAAAATATAAATTAAATAAAATTATATTCACATCATTTTGAACAAATATTAACTGATTCGGGACATAATGTATCGTTAAATAATATAATGTGAGAACTCAATGTTCATCGTTGCGTTATTCGAATAAATTTTATTTTAATTAATATGATATTAGATAAGTAACAAAATTATTTATAAAACCTTTATCATACATAATTAATTATCACGTATTAGTTTTAATAATTAAAATTTTATGTATTTTATTTTAAAACATTGAAGTTAAACCTAAAAAAAAAAAATTGAGAAAAAATAATTTATTTTTATTTCTAAGTAAAAATATTAAAGATCATATATGAATTATATTATTTTTCTTCAATTAAAATAATAAAATTTGAAAACAGGCCGCGCGAAACGCGGGATACTACCTAGTATAAAAATATTAATTGCACCTTAACTATCATTTTAAGATTTTGGTGTAGATAGACATCATCTATTACATACTTCGTATGATGTTTGTCTAATACTCCCATGCATGAAAATTCAAGGGCGGGGTAAGAAACAAAAGTTTGGGGCAGCAAAACTCTTCTTATAGACGGTAGTTTAGTATTTTTGTTAACACTGCAGTTTTAAAATTTTCGAATAGCAAAAATTAATAATTTCAATTAATTTTTTGGGATTTGGGGCTTCTCTTCTCTATTAATAGTAATAAAACCTCAACTCCCGGTTTTTAAGAGAGAAGTTTACATAATCATCGAGTCTTGTATGAGATAATACGCACAATTAAGTTGCTAACAAAACTCTTAAATATGTGTACAGTATCAAATAATTTGATTGTCAACATATAACCGCATTTTATTTAAAGGAAATTTCAATTTAGGTAGCCGAGAGCTGGCAAAAATCCAATTTAGATGCCTCACGTATTTAAAATTCCATTTTAGGTGCCCAAATAAATCACTTTTGAAATTCTGATGGGCTTTGATCCTTCCCTCAAGATCCTAGGGAAGCAAATTCGTTTTGTAAATAATCGACGACCTACAACTCGGAGCGGCAAAGGAAAAAAATGAAAGTTTCTTCATTGGAAAACCTTTTTTTTTTTGAAAATGAGTTTTGGCCTCGTTCATTATTCAACCTTTGATAAAAAAAAATCACTTAAAAAGAATAAAAAAGGTAGACAAATGATCGAGCAAAAAAGGATAGTATAGCAAAAACACAGCTGACTAGATGTCAACAACCTTTAAAAAAAAAAAAAAAAAAAAAAAAAGTAAGTGAAACTAAAGTCTAGACGATGATACTCCAAAAACGGGTTCATTCACCAAACTGCCTTAATTTGTTTCCTCACACAAAAAAACACAAATTATAGCCTAAATGATTGACATAAGCTTCGAAACAAGGGTTCAAACCTTCAACTAAAGGCTGAAGGACAAAAATAAAGCTTTAATTTCACATTAGTTTGTAATACAACAAGGACAAAAAAGCGATAAGTCTCGCGTGCATTATTAAGACAAAGTAACATGTAAGGAATAGCCTTGTTCCTCCAAGTTCACTGCACATGCATAACAAAATACCGAACATAAACCCAACGCAAAACCATGAAAGCCCACTATGTTTGGGTCTAAAATGAATATTCACAGATTCACATTACCAAATGTCAATGAGATGCGTGTTTCACAACACCATGATTCCGGTAGCTCAAGTCGGGCGCATTGACTACGTTACACAATTTCAGATCAAAAGACACGTTATGCCGCCTTAGCTGGCCATGTTGCTTGGGCAGACATAATGATACCAACAATCACGCCGAACAACCCAAGAGCACTGCCAAAAATCTCTATCACTAGGATCTTCACGAAAAGGGAGGAGTTTTGAGCATCAGAGAGAGCACAACTGCTTCCAATTACACCCACACATATCCTGTTGTATACCAGATTAAAACCTCAAAAATCAAATCAATTCCCAAATTAATCAGGGATTGCCTAATATGAACCAATTATTTAAAATTGTCAAGTAAAATAATGAAAAAAAGGACAGGGAACACTAGTAGTATGCAAATAAAAAATATATTCACTTGGGTGCCTTAGATTTGAGCTAATTCCACTTCGGTACCTAGAGGTTTCACTAATTCCACTTTGGTACCCAAGGTTTCACTAATTCCACCTCGGTGAACCTAAGGTTCAAGATATTGAGTCCTTACTTGCCGAAGGTTTGCAAATTCTCTCATTTGTAAACTATGTAGCATGGTAAATTATCATCTAAACCAATGATGATTTTCAATATATTAAAGTGAGATAATAACCATTAATGTAAATATTAAAGTGTAATTTCATGCAAATATACAAAACCTTGCTTTATTTCGCTTAAAAATATGGCGGATTTAATGAAAATACGCCAACATAAGTACAAACTTCTAAAAACAACCCGAGTTTTCTACTTTCATTTACATGACTCAATCTTTATACTCCCACAAAAATCTTTCATAATATACCGTAGTGAGGATCATCAACAAAAATCTTGACAGAGCAAAATATTTCCATTTCTAAAAAGGTTAGAGAATTTCATCAAGTATTAATATATCTTTTCTGAAAATTCATTAGTTTAGAAATCTAAAATACAAACTATTAAAAGTAGTTAGTGGCTCTTCACAACACTTTATAGTGTCCTGCCGAAAATCCACCAAGTCCTTTTATAAAAATTATGCATTTGTATTTTTTTCCAACACTGAAATTGGGGAGTAATTGATTATAATGTCCTGCCGAAGATCCACCAACCCGGCTGCCAAAAAAAATCCACCAACCCTACAATTTAGAGGTGATCATGGGTTGGGCCTATGCGGGCTTGTGCCGAGTCGGGATGACAAAAACAGCCCATATATGCGGGCTGGGCTGGGTCAGGCCAAATGTATGGGCCTATTTAGCGAGCCCAAACTCGACCCTTATGGGCTAAATTGGGGTTTTGGGCCTAAATGGTTTTTTCAGGCCCAAAAAGTTACGAATTACCGAAGGAGATAAGTGGCATAATACCTCCAAATAGTATTTCAAAAACATAGTTTATAAATATTACAAAAATTATGATGAAGTGCATATGAATTATTCTCCGAAAATATAGTAAAGACAACCATCGGCACATTAGCATGCTTAATCATGTACTATTAGATATACTTTAGATATACTTTATGCTATGGAAACATCGTTTTTAAATCTCAATAAATATATACATGAATTTGTAAAGAGTTGTTTATACTTTAACGTACTTGAACAAACTTTATAAGAAAAAATATTCCCTTATTAATTACTGTGGGCCGGGTCGGGCCAAACGGTTGGCCCAAACCCAGCCCAAAAATAGTTTGGCCTTTTTTAGGCCTGTCCATGGCCTTTTATTGGACCAAAATAAAAGGCCCAAAATAGTAGGCTGGGTCGGGTCGGGCCGATAGGCTTGGGCCATTTGATCACCTCAACCCAACATAGATCCTCCTCCCTTCAAAGTATCAGATTTTCAAAGTGTTAATTTATAGCTTATATTTTTTTTTTTTGAAGGAATATAGCCTATATTAGATAGTCTACAAATTTAAAGGCCAAAGTCAGAGATATCATATATATAACTTGAAATTAGAAAAGAAAAACTTTTCAAATGTGTACTTTTTCGAAATCATCCCCTTATGATTGGAGAAACCTTATCCGAAACACGATACAAACAAGCTATCGGGAATGAAATGTTTCCCTATAAACATGATAAAAACAGAAAAGAAAATTATTGGAAACACACCACGGGTTAATATACTAAACGTGTCATTGGGAATAGCGGTCGTTGGATGATTTGTTTCTTCTCTCATGGAGCTGCACTAGACACACCATTGGCAATAGCATGTTTGTCTCATGTCTAAATTGAGTTGGAATTGATGTATCTCACCATTTTCACAATGACGTATCTGTTGTTAGAATGATTTTCTACTTCTCAATCCTACGGGGACACTATTTTGAGAAACTAGTTTGACTCCAACGCAAAACGATAATTATTATTTTTAAGCATTATTTAGAAAAAGTCGATATAAGTTTAACCATTTGTGTTTATATTTTCGAGAAAAAATAACGACTTTAGAAAGAAATGAAAAAATATAACAAAAAAAATTAGTCGTAAAATTTGGGAGTATTTCGGGAAAAGACACATCACATTCGGCCATTTGGTATTCGGTAGGATACCGCAAACATGGGATCATTTGCATGAGTTGTCTTTTTATTAAAGGTGAAAGGTCGAGTTATGTTTGTAAGATTATTCAAACATCCGGTTATTTTTGTTAAATTGGCCTAAACATCTTTGGTTAATCAGACTAAATTTTGTTCAAAGTTATCCTTTAATTAATAACTCAAACCATGAAGTGTGAGTAGTCTAACAACTAGCCACTAAAGTGCAAATACACATAAAGATAAGAAAGTTTAAAATGTAAGAATGCAGATTGTGCATGCATAAATCCAAGTCAAGTAAAGCAGGAACTCACCCACAGACAAGGTTGGCGAATCCCACAATGATCCCTGACGCAAAAATAGCGTATCCTGCTCTAAGTGACTCAGGCGCATATATTTGTGATGATGGGACACTCTCTAGCTTCGTTTGCAAGATGATAGCCACAATTACGCCATAAATTGCAACAGCTTCACAAAAGATAACACTGGAGCAAAGAAGCACATAAGTTGAATAGAATGGCTGGAAATAATAAAAAAATACACACTTTTAAAATACAAGCCATTTCAATGATATCACTGCGCTACAAAATGAAATGAGACAGTAGACAAATGGTCGTAAATGATCACATGCATAAAATCAATCACTCTAGCATAATTAATCACTTGAAAAGAATCACTCCACCATCTTCCAAGTCCAATATCCCTTGTCAATGATTTGACTCTTTCGGTGTAGAGGAGGTGGGCAGATAGTATAAGTGTATAACTAGAGTCATACACTAAAATAAAACAAACAGCTTTAAGAAATGTTAAAAGTGAGCCCCATTTTTTGGTTTGCAACCTCATTGGTTCCCATTTAGAAGCTTCCTGAGAAGTAGTTACTATTTACTAACCACCACTCCTGAGACCTTACGCTAGGAGTAGATTATCGTTACAGAAGTTGCTTCCGTATTTTGTACATGGATAATGTGTAAGATTGTGTATCCCATTTGAAAAATTGTTTGACCTGCTTGTTGGGAATACACTCTTGTTATTGTGGATAACCTTAGAGAGCCAGAGAGTAAAAAAATTGTCTCCTTCATTCTGTTAGGTAAGAAATAGTATTCACTGTAATGAACTATCAAGGGGTGACATCAGTATATAAGAAGACACCATGAGCATTTTACCAGACTTCCCACATGGTGACATGAATCTGTTAATGCCACAGGAAAACTGAAATAATCTTACACCAATCTGTTAACGTGAGCAGCAGTAAAGCAGAAATCATGGCAGGGGATCTACGTCGCCTGATTCTAAGATTTCTTCCTTATTCCCCTAGTGGTGTGATTCACTACTTCTCCATGTCCTTTTCTAGTAAGTTTCAAGACTTTCATAGAGAGCACTCATTATATTTCAAAATATGCACTCACTTAAAATTTAGATTTGAATAAATACCATATCAAAAACAGATAATGAAACCTAATATCCGCTAACCCAGCATATTGATAAATAACCCACACATCTAATAACACCATTCTACATATGGCCCCGCCTGATACTCTCCTCTCTCTTCCATTCTCGCCAATCATGTTTAAGAGCTCCATATCCTTCATCATGCCACACATCTCCAAACCAAGATAAGAATAACACCTTCAACGATGTTTTGTGAAAGGTCAATTACCAAAGACACTAACGTATGTTATGTGTTTCATTTCCAATGGAGCCTCTTTGGTTCTTAATTATGATGGAATAAAGCAAAATATCTAACTAAAGTGAATGTGCTTCTTTCTATTGTGAAGTATCATTCGAAGACAACCTCTTTGTGTTGCTAACATAAGGGTAAGGTTGCAGACGCCGGACAATGATTAATTATTGGCCTTGTGATTAGTTATTGGCTTATAAAGTATTTTCTTTGTCTACAGATATGTGAGAAGAGGAAGTTTTCGTCCAACAATATGTTCAGATAGATAATAAACTCTATCATGATTGATTCATCAAGCGGCTATTTTAACATCATCACTATTTTAAGTAAATATTGATCAAAGTTGACATTGTTTGAGCATTATCTTTTCATGATGTTTGTGAGGAAGAATGGGACTTGGAATAAGCTATGAGTATCTTAAACGGGCACATGTCTCCAAATGTTAGACTCGTTAGTCGTCACGATACTGCCTTAAGATGCGACTCTGTCCTAAAATAAAGGATATGGAACAAGAACACATCTTCAAAACAAAACGTTAAACTAAAAGTATGAAATATTTATAATCTAGTGAAATAAAGAAAGACGCGAGACATAAGGCTCAAAATCATCGAAAATCAAAATATACTACATGTTTCATATACGATTCTTTTCTCTAGTTTGCCTTTAGATTACCAGATTCCCTTAAATATCGGCGAATCACAAACTGATTGCCGCGTATTTCATATCTGAATTATGTCATAATATGATTAATATCCAATATTAAAGTGTAAAAAGTGTGTATTAGTGCGTATTTGCGTATTACGTATTTTATTGGATTGTACTACAAATTAGGCAACCATGATTTTCCTCCATTTACCTTTACTAGAAGAAGTATCTGGTACGGGTTCCATAGTCATACTGGATTCCATACTCATATCAGAGAGTGGTGCCGTTCATGGGTACAACATCAAAAATGAAGTGTCAAAGTAACACAATCAATCGTACAAGATGAAAAAGTAGAATATTGTACAAAACAAAATAATCAGCTCCCCTAAATGAACAGCACTACAGTATGTGGATATTTCTAGTAGCCAAAGAACACAATCATTTTAGAGCTATGTAAATCTTTCCCCGTCAAATATGTAGTAGCTAAACACTATGAGAATATCTCCAATGTAGGAACTAGCAAGCCAATATTGAGGTCTTCCCCTTTGCTTCAAAAGTCTAAACTATAGATTTGTTATCCTTATTCAAATTACGCCACACAGTACTGAGCAACCAAGACGTAACCTTTGACGGGAGATAAAAAGAGGGAGCAGGGGGCAGGAGAAGAATGGACCAATACCATTCCTTTCCAATCTTTCCTGTGTCAGGGACAATTTTAATATGTCTTGTAGGAGGGAAATAAGAGATCCAATTTCCCTCCTTTCGTTCCCCTCCAACTCAATTTTGCTGCCCAAACACGGAAACTGTTCACCTCTCTTCGCTCTAAATCAACATAAACTCATTTGCAGTGATGCCAATCAGCCCAGAACACTGAGAGGAATACAAATTCAGCTGAAACCAAGTCCTATAGCATAACCTAAAACCACATTCTTGCATCTTTACTACCTCCGGTGAGACAACGTAAAGTAACTAAGTGTTTGTAGTGAAAACATGGTACGCAAGGCTTTGTAATAATCTAAATGTCTAAATAAAACCCATCTTCATTACCGTTACCTCAATGTCTCTCAAGGGGTTCCTTCTTCAAGCGGGTTAAGGTGGTCAAACCTATGGATCAAGTTCCTTTAAGCCCCTTTTGATATACCCCATTAAACAATACTACTATAAATCTTTCTTCCCATAGGAAAAGAACATGAATGCCAACTTGCCAGGCGATCTTAACATTAGGATAATTTGATTTTGTGATAATTACTAGCTTAAAATGTTCCAAGAATCTACTCCCTCAGCCCATTTGTTTTTTGATATACCCCATTTGTTTACCTTTTTTATTCTTTTTGAGGACTGAGGAGTATTTTAATCAAATGATTAGGAGGACGGAGGGAGTATCTTTTAACAAAGAGAATATCCTTAAATCGAAATTATGTCAAATAAAACTCATAAAACAAAATGATCATAATTCAAACAAAAGCGTTGATAAATTAATTAAACGACATGGAAAATAAAAATCTGACCTGATAAGATTCTTAGAGGTGATTCTAGGAGCTTTGATGGCAGCACCAATCAAACTACTCCCAGTAATGTAAATACCCCTGTCAAACCACAAACCACAAACCACAAATCAAAACCCAAATGAAACAGATACCCAATTCAATAAAATTAAGAAGCGTAATTGTTCAATACCAGGCAGCACCGAGAACAGAGACGCCGATAGAGAGGGCGATGCCGATAGCGGCGTAGGTGTAAGGGGAGATCTGAACTAGTGCTCGACCCCATGAACTCGCTATTACCACTGTTGCTGTACCCGCCATTCCGATCAATTTTCTGGGTTTTCTTTTATTCTTTCTGCAATTTTAATCGATGTATTATTGATCTTGTCACAGGATGACAAAGGAACCTCATATCAATCGGGTTGGGTTTCTCTCGGATTATTTCGGGTATGTTGTATACGGACTATTTCGAATCGGTCATGTTGGGTTGGGTTCGGGTTTTGAGTCAATATCGGATGTGCTGTTCTCGGGTCATTTTGGGTTGGGTCACTTCAGATTCGGGTGTGCTAATTTAATCCCTCCTATACACCTCCCTTCTCAAATCAGACTTAGCTAATTTTTTTAGTTTCTATATCAGGTAATCCCTCCTATCCACCTCCCTATACACAAAGAAAAAAAACAATTAATTAAGGGTCGTGCTTTTTCACATACGGATTTTACTCTTTCACATACACATTTACGATGTTACCCTTGTCATTTTTTCTCCATCTCCCTTACCCAAAACCAATTAACCATCCTTCCCTTCCCACCCCACCGGTGTACCCTCCCTCCTGCGTACCCCACTCTCCGGCCTACCCTCTCTGCTCTGACGTCCTCTCCCATACTCCGGTAGAACACTGAATTTAGTCCTCACCAAATTCGAAAGAACGCCAAATCGAGTCCTCACCAAATTAATCCAGTTTTAGTGGGGATGCTTTGTAGTCTGGTTAAATACTCCTCTGCATTCACGATTAAGACGATCTCCTTCAAGGCTCCCTATAACCTTCGAATAAAATTTCTTTAATATCCACGCCAATCTTCATAATTTCTTAGTTAACCCAAAAAATGATTTTCTCAATTTTTCTCAAATAAAAAGCAATTGATAAACATACTCCAGTAGCAGACTAACAACAATGAAATTACATTTAATACCCCCTCCATCCATTAGAATAGTCTCCGAATTTTCTTTCTAGTCCACCGCAAATCAACTTTCCCCTTTATAAATCTAGTAAATATATTTAGTGAATATCTCAAATTTCTTTTCTCATAAATTTAATTAACAAATAAATCAATTACTAATAATTTACTCCATTAATTAGCGAACTGAGATCTATGGTTGAAGTTGCTGACTCAATTTGATTACTTTTAGGGGAACAAAGTAAGATAAAAAAAAAAATTGGAGTTTATTTTCGCAGTACAATTTTTACTCATTTTAGTACTTTTTACACCAAATTTTCCATCTGATACCCTTGATTAAAAAATACATCAAACAATAGAGAGAGAAGAGAGAGAATTAGGTTTGATGTATTTTTTAATCAAGGGTAGCAAATGAAAAATTTGGTGTAAAAAGTACTAAAATGAGTAAAAATCGTACTGCGAAAATAAACTCCGTAAATTTAGTACCCTTACTAAATTAAGTGCTAACATTTTCGCAACTCTGATTAATTTCGAGTAACTCATTTGAGTTGGGTTGGTCTAGCCACATTATAAACTCTAAGCTTTTTTATCCACCAATTTCGGTTTTCGATTTCCATTCTCCTTTTCATCTAGTAAAGTCGAGAAAAAGGAACATACATCGGATGTACTATCTCAGACCTTATTTGTTTTTGAGTTTATGTATATTTTTTCCGAGATTATTAAATTTTATAAGTTATATTTTAATTTTTTTTCCGTCAAAACTCAAATTTAATTGAGCTTATATGTGAGTTATAATATAATTTTTTGAGTTTAATATTTAAGTGAATGGAGTTAGAAACCTTATATTAAAACTCATATATAATTTTAAAATCAAAACTCAAAAACTTTATTATAATGCTAAAAACTATACAACTCATAGTAATACATCGAATGTATAATCTACTTATTGGGTAAAGTATCGTCTTGGACCTGCGTCAAAGTGGTCAACATAACTTTATGGGAGAACAAAATGGATATATATATTATATATAGACCCACACCCGAACAAACGTGCGAATAAAAATGTGTAGTTCTTTGTTCCGGTCGTCCTATTGACTAATGACTATATCCAATTCAAAAATTTTGAACCTCTCAAAATGAACATACAAATACATACGCAACAATATGACTTGCGAGCTTATAGAGTATACACAAATTTCTCATTATCTATTTTAAATTTAATATAGGTCAAATACATATAAAATTATATGATAAGTTGTATAAAAAATGCTTAAAAATTTGTCCTTATTATCACCATATAATAATATTTGCTCTGTTTTAAGATTTAAGATACTCCATCTTAAGCATAGAGTATAAGCTTATACACCCACGTTTACAATCATTTGAGACACAAATTCTTATTTCAGACCGCAAGATCCGTCTGAAATAGTAAGACGGATACCGTTTTCTCTCACAAAAAACCCATTTAGGCAATGAGTGGGAAAGCACATGGGGTGTCTCATCACCTATGTGCTTCACACTTGTGAGAGGTCTTATTGTTTCAGACGAAACTTACAGTCTGAAGCAAGACGGACTGTATTTGAGACGATGATCCATCACGCTGAAGGGACCATATTTTAATAATTGAATTTGTCAACCTTGAGGCCAAAGTTGACTAGTCATGCATTTTGTAATTAACTAGTCTTAAACCCGTGCAAATTACACGAGTTTATTTTAACATTGTTATTAAAAAGTGTAAATATATCCGATTAAGTTTTTTATGAAGTCATATTTAAGGGGTTAGTTTTAATTATCGAATCTATGTGCAGTAAATAGATTGTACATCAACTATCTAAAAAATATAGATATTTTAACAATAAAGTGACCAAAAGTGCATTTAAAAATTTATATAAAAATACAAATAATAGAATTACACTAATGCACAATAATGTTAAGTGATGATATGATTCACGTAACTTGGCAAAATTCTTATAAATACACAACGTGTAACTTACGACGATCTCTCGCCTACATTGTACCCTCTTTTAGTCTCATAAATAGAAGTTCCTCCACGAACTTAAAACAATTCGTTACTTTGGATCAAAACCGGACCCAAGATAAATGATAAGTTTATGTTAAATGTGAATATAAAAAAATATTTACTTTTTATATAAAACAACCATTTTTTTTTTTTTGAGGGAGTCTAAAACAACCATTTAGATAACTTTAATATGACCTGTTTTCCGACCCTGCATTTAAATGATTGACCTGAATAAGGCTGTATTATGACTTAACCAGTGATCTGACCCGTTTAACTGCTCAAAATTTTCATATAAGTGTAAACTGGTTCAATTCATTTAAAAAGTGACCTATATATCCAAACTTTTTTCACTTACATCTCTAGCCGATATCACCCATCTAATAAGTTTTCAACTTTAGAATGGGTTAATTATTATTATTCTACTTGTATAAGACAAATATACTACTTTTCCCTATATACTATACTTTGTTTATTCTAACTACTTGACCCGTCTTAAGCTTAAGACGGGATATTGGGTCAATTCTCGTATCATTCTTTTGCCGAAATTGGCCTACGAAATATCTTCTAAAACGGACCTATATACTTATCACTATGCAGTCTACACTCACCCCGTATAAACTTTTTTTTTTTTTTTTTTTTGATTAGGTTAAACGCTCCTCTTTTACCCTAAATAAATTACTCTTCCACCTTAAGCCGCCTACCTCTTTGTCTCTTAGCTCATAATATCATACTCGTAATTTGGGCGCCACCGTGTGACACCCAATTTGGGCGCCACCCTCTCACATGGGGTGAGTGGGACCCCTTCAATAAAAAATGGTTGTGAGAGGGTGACACCCAATTTGGACGTCACCCGGTGACGTCCTATCCCAAAATAAATCAGACCCCATAAAAATAAAACCGTAATTATATATTGTCGCCTAAAAACTCCGTTCTCCCTCACTCAATCTTCACCCTCAATGTCACCATTAGTGGTTCATGAAGTCTAACTATAAAGATTTCAAAAAATGTATCTATGGACCGTTTTTGCAGCAGATGATAATCGAAATTGTCAGTTGATTTAATAGTAGAAGGTATTTATTTTGAATTTATTTATAAAAAAAAGTTCCTTGGGGTATTTTTTCGTATTTATGTTATTTGTCTTTGTTAATTGATCATTGTTTTGAGTCATTTTTTGCCCCAATATTAGTGGGTTTTTTAAATATTATTTGTAAAATGTTGGTAATATGGTTATTAATCAACAATTAATCTCTCAAACATAGGGAGAGTCCATGATTGGATAGATACAATTTGTAGAGGATGAATGATATGTAATTAGCATGAGTAGCACAATTTTGTATGGGTGACGATAATTATAATATAATACTTACCTTTTCCCAAAAAAAAAATCAACAATTAATCTACAATGGTTAATTAATGGTATAAAATTAATAATTGAGTTATTAATGAGCCAGGCACAAAGCCTGTATTACGGAGTATTCATCTCCCAAATTAAATTGCACTAAAGAACATGGGTGGCCTACATAACAAAAAAAAATGCTTTTTTAGAATTTCAACTTTCAATCACAGCTGACACATCAGCTCTGTGGTTGTTCTTTTAATAAAGAGGATAGTAGAGTCATTAGTCATTGGTCAAGGGATGTTATGGATTTATGGTTCATCAAATCTATTTCTGTTCACAGTTGTCTAAAAAAAAAATTATTTATGTTACAAATATTAGTCATATTACCTTGGACTACTCATATCCTGTTGAAAAAGACCTCCATGATTACAAGAATTGAGAATAGAAAAATTGTGGCTTCTTTGGGAACTGGAATGTATTCTGCAATTTTCCTTTTGAGAGAAAAAGTATATGAACTATGAAGTAATAGGGCTAATGTCTTTCTCGGCATTTCCTTGTAGACCTGCAATTATTGAGGTTCAAGAAACTATGCCAATTTTCTTAGGCAATCTACGGAATTAAGTTGGGTCTCTTTTATCTGTAGTTATTGTGTAAGACGGTTGTGAGACGGTCTCATTATGTAAAAAGATAACTCATTTGTTAGTAATAAATGAATAACCTTTTTTACAAAGGTGGATCGGACCGTCTCACGGTGTGAGACCGTCTTATACAATAATTTGTGCTCTTTTTTATGTAGATTTTTGTATGGTTTTAAGTTTTAACTAAGTTTATTTTTTAATTCCTAAAGTGTCGTACTTTCCCTAGGAAAGTCGTGATAAATGGAAAATTCTTTGAATTTCGCTTACTGTTCACATCCGCAAGGATGTTATAGGCTGATTTATAATCATTCTAGTCCTTTCTTACCTTATAAAAAAAAACACAAATTTTTAAAAAAAATTACCTTGGACTACATTTATTAGGGGACCATGAGAACTACTTAAAAAAAGATGGTTGTTAAGCAACCTATGAAATTGAATATGTTGCCGTTCATATAACCGATCTAGCGGCAAACTTTCATTGTATTACTTTTGCTTATGTTCCTAGAATTTGTAATAAAGCCGCTCATAGGATTGCTAAGCGTGTTATTAATATGCAGGTCTCGTTAACCCGATTGTCAAAAAAAAAAAAAAAAAAAAAAAAAAGAATATGTTGCCGTTCATTGGTTCACTTTCTTTTTTTTTTTTATACTATCTAACAAAAGATTTATCAATAACAACTTTCTTAAATATTAATAGTTGGTTCACTTTTAACGTATTTCCGGATTCTTAAGTTTTCCTCGGTTTTCAAAATCGTTTTGATCTTTATTCTTGATTTAAATTCTAAATTTTTATAAAAGAAATTCGGATTTCGATTTTAAAACTTATAAGTTTACCTGACTTTTGTATTATGTTTCACTCCCCTTTTGTTTTCCACTTTTTGTTTTCTATTTTTTTTTCGCATTGAGGTGTGCGTTCACCTATGAACGGTTCCAAAGGATGATTCATGTCAGCCGACCCCAAATTATTTTGGGATTAAAGCTCTGATGTTGTTGTTGACTATCTAACAAAAGACAATGAGAACAGCTGATTTAGGATTTTAGTTATAGTCAGCTTATGACTTACGAGTATTTAAAGAGTGTTAGTTTTTTATTAATAGGGTATTTTTATATGATTTTTTATTATGGGAGAGCGTAAATTATTTCAATTTTGCTTACAATAAAGTCATTTCTATATTTCATCCATTATAATTTATTTTTTGAAACATTTGTTTTTCTCCTCAATATCTCTAAATATGTAAGTATAAATAAATATGTAGCCAAAAGACGACATTTTTTGTCACAGTTCTGATGTCTAATTTACGCACTTTTACCCCTCTAACTAGCCTCATTTTGCATGCTATTTAAGTTATTTATAGTCATTTTCGTAGTCAATTACTTTCTATTTATTTTTCTAGTGCATTTCTATGTGTTTTGTAGGAAATGAGCTAAAAGGGGCATAATTCTCGTCTTTTATGCACATTTAGGAACAATTTGACGATATTAGAAGATTAGGATGAAGAGGAGACAAGGCATGAGAATCCATAGACCTTAGATGCGAGATTTTGGGAGTGCACAAGGCAATCCCCATGACCCTGGCCAATCCTCATTGTGCTCTCCGCATTTCCGCATTATTCTAACCCTTCACTTAACCCTAATCTTATAGTCAGTATATAAAAGATACATTGTATTAAATTGGGGTCATGCCGTATTACCCTACCATGACACACTAGGTATAATTAGATGACATAAGCAAATTAACAATTTAGGCAAGATACCACCAACGTACTCACATGCGCAAGGTAAAAAAAATAAGCCAATAACATATGAGACAAACAAGTCTAACAACCAATATCAATGACCAGAGCATATAATAACAACCTCCAGCTATTGGAGCGCATATCAAATGTCTCCTCATAACAACGCGTATTGAATAGAGCAAACATCATTAAAGCGTATAACGATTGCCTCTAACTGTCAGAAATGTTAACTACTGCTTTTGACTGAGAGAGTGTATAACAACTGCCTTCATCGGTGTGGATTGCATAAAACTACCTCCACGGTTCTATGTATAGTGTGTCACCAGTGTATATATGCCTAAGGCCTAGCTAGACCCCTTGATTAGATAACATGCAATCAAACATAACGTCACTCAGAACCCAGAGCATATATCAAATGCCTACGGCCATCCCAAACATAGACCTATATAAAAGGCAAATCCCACAAGGGGTTGACGATTGTTCATTCCGATTTATACATAACTTATACCTCTCGTCCTCTATATCAACTAGCAATCATATAAATAAACTGTGTAACTAAATATAGTATTTAACATGTGAACAATTGTTATTGCTCTCTTACAGACACTCATATTCATATATCATATATGTTAGAGGTGGTGTCTTAGGTTTGAAGGGCGAGATTGACTATGGTGAAGATAACGATAAGAAAGCCGAGAAAAACTCTTGATTATTGCTCTTTTATAGACCAGTTTTAGGCCTCACGAGCATTATGAGATACTTTAATTTGTTACCCTTTTTTTCTTCTCTCATACTTACTATTTTATTTTGAAATGAAGCTTATGTAAAAGAAAACGTTTTCCACTCCTAAGTGAGACAGTGAAATAGATAGTACAAGAAATGAAAAATTCTCAGTTTATACTTTTCTCATTTTGAATTATTATCTGTAATAATTCATATTAAATGAGGACGTTATTTAGGCGAGGTATCAAATTGAAGATGCCGATTGATAAGCTTACAATAAATAACTAATGCTTAAAGGATTTAAAATACTACTTATATCAACATGTGCGCTTTTTTTTTTTTTTTTTTTTTTGGAAGCCCATGAGAAGACATACACAGTTAAGCGTGCTTGTTGGGAAGTAATCTTAAAAGAGGGATCTCTTGGGAATGTTTATGGGATGCGAGGTGAGTGAGGCTAAATTCGCTAGAAAGGACTCATGTTGATCTGTAAATCAAATACAAAGCCTTATGAGCTACCGTCAGTAACTCTTTCTAATCCATGTTAGGTCGGGGTCTTACAAATGGTATCAAAGTAACCTTATGACTCTGTGGTTATGCACCTAGCGGGGGAGGATTCTGGGTTAGCATTATGATGTCAAGTGCAACGAGGACGTTGCTTTCTTTAGGGGTGTCTGTGTGACACCCCCATACTCCAAGTGCCTTACCAGGACCACTCAGGTATAGGAACATCACCATCTCGGTTACCCGAGGCAACGAATATCATAAGACAAAAAAGAAACGTACTTTAAAAGTAAATATAATTCAAGTGATTACATGTCTCAAACCCAAAACTGTTAAATGAAATACAATTCCAAAATCAAACTGTCTACTATCCAAAACTGAACAACTAAAGGACATCGCCTGACACAGCGGAAGACTCTTCTAACTGCAAGTGATGACTCATCCCAGCTAGCCCATATGCATCATATCAAACTTGCTCAATAACTGCTCACCATCCCCGAATGGATCACCACAGTTTTACAAAACAAACAACGAGGTCAGTACTAATTACACAATACAAATCACGATAAAATAATGCCAAACAGCTCAATCATCACATCAAACCCCAAACTCCATAATCAATCTCCACACAACTGACTACACACTAAAGTGTGTAGTCCTGCCAGAGTACCCATCGTAACAGATACTCCACACCGCCAGTGGGGGACCGCAGCCGTTCCCACCTAAGCCCCGCTCATCTCCATCGAGCGATAAACCCATGTTCCTTAATGTGCATATCCCTTATGTGGCGGGTTCCACAGAAGGCGAATCAAGGGCGTGAAGCCACTCCCGCAAGTGACTCCACTCAGCCAGAGACGCACCCCAAAGATCACAGATAGATACAACAACAACAACAACAACAACAACAACAACAACAACAATCAACGATAATAAACAACAACTGCCACAACTGCCAATAGTATACTTTAACAACAATCACAACGAAACCACCAATCACATCATGTAATTAATACTGAGTATGGAAACCCTACCTGGAATGCAATCACAAATCAGACGATCTAGCAGCTGTCTCAAAACCTCTCTTCTAGGAACCCTCCTCCTATACACATATTCATACAATTACTACCACAACAACACAATCATAAAAACCCCCAATTCCCAAATTAGGTTTTAACTAACATTAACCAAATGCTATAAAAATAATATGTAGAACTTACCCTTGACGCAAGGATCACAATGATATAAAGAACAAAGGAATCCGACACCTCTAGCTCCGGGATTTGCCAATAATGCGAATGAATCGAACAACGTACTTTGCAATCTCTCTTTTTGTGTATTAGGTTTGTAAAAGTGTTTAGGAAAAGATGACGGAGTATTATATATATTAATCCGCATTATTAACAAAACCCGTCAAATATCACCCGATAACCGACTTACTCGATCGAGTAAGTCACGTACTCGATCGAGTGCCACTTACTCGATCGAGTGCCAAGGCTACTCGATCGAGTACCCTACAGGCAGACTACTATTTCGTATACCAAAACATACTTACTCGACAAAGTAAGCCCCACTCGATGGAGTACCCAAAGACTCATAAAACCGTAGTATTACAGTGTGTGTGGTTGGGGGGGGGGGGGGGGGGGGGGGTAATACTCCATGTTAACTGAATACGTTATTTAGGTAGGGTGCCTCATTAAAGAGGTCCATTGATAAACTTAAATGACTAGTACTTAAAGAGATTAAAAATACTACTAATATAAATAAAGTGTACTTTCTTTTGTAAAAGCCTATGATAAGAACTCTGAACTCCACAATTAAACGTGCTTGTAGGAGAGTAATCTTAGGATTACTGACCTCCCGAGATGATTTCCAGGATGCGCATGAGTGAGGCCAAAATACGCTGGAAAAGATATGTGTTAATATGTGGGTCAAGTATGTTGGAGTATGTGTCCTCAACAATAGTGCGATCACATGATTAAAAATCATAATTAAATCTCATAATAAGAATACGTAAGGGATGATTCATTAATATAGTCAACTGATCAACATTAATCAGTAATGATTGGCTAACTAGAGTTTAACATTACTGTCGTTTGACGGTGATGATCAATTGATCCCTTAAGGTCACAACCATAGGACAATTCCCTTAATAGATAAGTTGATTAATTGTATGTCGATACAAGTTAATCAATTCCTTAAATTTGAACAATTCATTTGTGAGTGAGAATATTTGTATCTTATTGTAATTTGATTAAATAAGATTTATTTTAGTAATTAAAAGATTTCATTACTAAAATTCATTATTGTTTGTGAAACAATTAAATTGAGAATTATTTATAATTGAAAAATATTGTGAATTATATTAATATAACCCGTTTTATTAATTGTAATCATGTATTACTAGTTAGTTTGTCACGAGTAGTTTATTTGTTATAAAATGAAGTTTAAGGGATTAAATATGCATTGAAAATAGATATAGGCATGGTGTGTGACACATGACCTACCAAATTACAAATGACAAATTACAAAAATAAAATGGAGGTCCATTTTAAGTATAAAAACCGGTTGGTATAAGGGGTTAGTGGGTGATGATTTTATCATTAGTTTATTGCATGCTTAGGACATAATCATTACACCTTAAGCATGCCTTAAAACCCTAGGACCTACTCTAACTTGTGGGTAAGAACAAAAGGGAGTCTTGAAAACCAAAATTTTCCCTTCCCCACAAACACACCCAACCGGCACCCCCTTAGAAAGATAAGAAGTTATTCTTATTTTTCTCATCTCTCTAATTCTTATCATTCTTAATACATCTCTATCTCTCTAAAATAGTTTTAGAAACTCTAAAAATTGTTCATCTTTATTGTAATATCATCATAAATATTATTACTAGAGTAGTAATACATATTATTAGAATCATTTAAGGATACTAGTATATTAATCTAGTTAGTTAATATATTAGTTTAAGGGTATTGTTTTGGGTGCAACTAAGATGAGTGTTTCTATACTTCAGACTTGAAGATCTTGGAGGATCATCCCAATGTAGTAAGCTCAAGATCTAGATTTGGAAGGAGTCCAAGTCTAGTGCCCTAATTTTCGGCCCATATGAAATGTAAGAAAATCATTTTTCTCCTCATTTTGTTATGCATGCAACTAAATCCACTAGTATATAAATTATGGGTAATTTATCAAATGATTAGATGAGTATAATAGGGGTATATGAACCTAACAAAGTATACAGCTTGACGAACTACCGTGAATAACTACTTCTGATCCATATTAGGTCGGGGTGGGACATTATCATTCAAAATGAAAAAATATAATTGAATGTTTAAGCAAAACTCATTAACACCAAACTTAATAATATTATGAACAAAAACTATTTGATGTTGTATTGTTCCGACGCGAGCAAACCCATCATATTTTCGTGATGGCAACGGTGAAAAAGAACGAAAAAGAAAAAGAAAAAGAAAACTAATAGAAAAAAGACATAGAAAAACAGTTATGTTATAAATAATAGAGAGTTATAGAGAGAATGTAGAGACTAGAAAAGTATCAGCTTTATTCATATGAAAGAGTTCTACAAATCCAAACTTACACAAAATGTAAGAATGACTCCAAAATTCCAAAGAGGGGCAAAAATTCCAAGACTTTGAAGAGGAGAATTTTTTTAGTTTTAGTTATTTATTCGTGATAAATTGAGAAAGTAATCACGTAAATCAATTACTCTAAAAACAAAGATTAACATTGTTTTAGTATAATTAATCAAAACATGATGATAAAACTCAAATAATTTTCTCATAAACTTCTTGATTTAAAGCTTTATTTTTGAGATATATAACTAAATATAGCTCTCTTAGGTTAAAATGGAAAGTAAATAAAGTCCAATCTCAAAAGGATAAAAATCAAGAAGTTGGACTGGAGAATATTTATGGAAATTGGGATATAAGAATAAGAGTTCTAAGGAAAGAGATGAAGAAATGGGGTAAGTAAACCAAGAAATTAGAGATAATTAAGAACGATTTCTTATTTCTAGTGCTTCCTTACTATTTTAGAATATTTTCTCCCTCTAAACATGTTTGTGTGCTTCATCTAAAAATGGTGTGTGTGAGAGAGAGAGAGAGAGAGAGAGAGAGAGAGAGAGAGAGAGAGAGAGAGAGAGAGAGAGAGAGAGTAGTGTTGCTACACATCCTCGCTCAAACGATTGTACCGAAAAACAATAGTTTGACCTAAACCTGTCAAAACCTGACCCACCTGTAAATAACCCGCAATAACCCGGTCTTTTCAACCAAACCCAAAAGATATCTGAACCCGTTTTGACCCATAAACAGCGGGTCAAAACCCGACCTATAGTGGGTTGACTGTTGGGTCAATAGAATATATCTTCCTTAAAATTAACTATGTCAAAATAGGTATTGACTTATAAAATTTTGAAGAAAAATATGTATATATATCACTTCATCATCTTAACCACATGCTACCTCATCATCTCGAAGTGCGTGCCACGATATCACTCTCACCGTATTACTTCGAATCGCATTCCATGCTAGCACAGTCACCTCGGACCGCGTGCTATCCAAGTCAATATTGCATGTCATCACCTCGAACCACATGCCACCTCATCATTTCGAAGTGTGTGCCACACCATCATTCCCACCGTATTACGTCGAACCGCATTATAAGTCAGTGCTTCCACCTCATACCGCATGTTATCCAAGTCAACATTGCCACGTCATCACTTTGAACCACAATCACTCTCATCGCATTACGTCGAACCGCATTCCACGTTAGCACTGCTACCTCATCACTTCGGACCGTGTTCTATCCAAGTCAACATTGCCACGTCATCGGCCATCACCTCGAACCACATGCGACCTCATCATCTCAAAGTGTGTGTCATGCCATCACTCTTACTGTATTACGTTGAACCGCAATTCACGTTAACACTGCCACATCATCACCTCGCTCGGCGTGTTATCCATGTTAAACACTGCCACGTCATGAGCTTGAGCCCGCTGCCACGTCAACATTTCCACCTACCTTACCTTGTCGAACCGCACACCACGTCATCCCTGTCATCTTATTTGAGCCTCAGTTTTGTACTTTACGAGTTATGAAGATAATGATGATGAATTGATGATGATGAGTGTTGGCGGCGATGGTGAGAATGATGACAATTAAGATTGCTAAAACGAGTAGAGGAGACAAAACATATAGATGGTAGACATTTTGTCATAAAAGAAATTTATAAAAATGCGAGAAAAAGTTGTTGATCGACCTGTTTTTTTTTTTTTTACCCGAACCCGACCCAAAACCTGTATAGACTTGGCCCGTATTTTAGCCAACCCGCATTACACCCGAACCCGAAACTACCCGATACGTAACCCGTCCGTTCGACCCGTTTGACAGGTCGAGTTTGACCTCATACTAAGAATAATTTGAAACTAAAAACCTACTTGCTATTCAATTTGAATACATTCTATTTCTTCTCGTCTCCCATTCTTCCCAACGGTCTAGATATTATCCCGAGACGATCTAGCTGTCACAATTTTATGTAACGAAGGATAAGGTGTGAGATAACGCGAAAGTGGTGATTAACCCCTATAACTTTAGCCAATTGTGAGATTAAGCCCCATATCCTACAAATGTAGTAATTAGGTCCCATAACTTTGATAAAAAGTGAAATTCAACCCAATTTTTTATTTTCAACAATTGCACCAAAAAAAAATTCAATTTCATTCATCAATACAATTTATAAGTATACAATAAAACTTATTACAAATTTTAAATTGTGTATGCAATTTATTATACATTGTTGGAAACAAATATTTGAATGAATTAAATAAAATTAAAAATTTGTAAACGTACTCTCATAGTCTCATATGTATGTGAATTATAATAAAATTAGTAAAAAATATTAAAAATATTCTAAAAATTGTGTTACTAAATTAAATAAATACTTTAAAAATGTTAATAATTATTTAGCGTACAATGAACTTATATATAATATGATTTAATAATATGATTTAAGTTGAAAAGAGAAATTGAGTTAGATTTCACTTTTTGCCAAAGTTATGAGACCTAATTACTACATTTGTAAGTTATGGGGCCTAATCTCACAATTGGCTAAAGTTATGGGGGCTAATTACCACTTTTGCGAATAACTAAATATTTAAGTAAAGTTGTTAGAGACTTAGAGGTAATGAATCATCCATTTCTTTTTAAAAAATGGAGAGAATCTTCACCTTTATGTACATGACAACTTGTTGTTTTAAACCAAAATCAAAAGAGTCATTTACCAGCTCTACCTCTCAAAACTAGCTAAATTATGGAGGATTACTAAAATATTTGGGATGTTTTCATTACGGTTCGAATTCTCTCCATTTCCTCAAAAGAAATGGACCTCTATTTTTTATAAGTAGTCCAGATCAAAACTTGTGATGATTCAATAGTTATAAAATCCTTTCATAAAACTAAAGTTGTAGTAAATAAAAAGAGAAAATATATTAAAATATAAGTATATTAAAAATAAAATAAAAAGAAAGTAATGGAGAAGATCCAAATTGCTTTCATTCTTCTAAGGACTTTATAAAGATGGTTTAAAATGATTACAAGTTGACATAATAATTGCCGCAAGCCATCATTGATTTTTTTTTTTTTTACCCTTTTACAGTTCACTATTGAGTATTGACAAAAACAATCAACAGTCAAACTCAAGTACTCAACTAATCCCTAATTTTATCTATTTTCTGAACAATTCATTCATACCGTTAAAATTACGTCTTTTATGCAAGTCATATCTTGCAGTTGCAGTTGCACATTGACAAGATACGTCCTGGAAAATACAATAAAGTTAAAAACCAACATTTTAATATCATAAAACTAGTCAAATTTGGTGTCCCATATTATAAATATATATAAATATTAAAACTATCTTTATGTTCAAATTTCTCATATCATCATCATTTCATTTCATTCTTGTCCCCCTCATCCCCTCTCTCTCTCTCTCTCTGACTTTTGTTCATGCAAAATCCCACCCAAAAAAACTTCCTGAGTATTGCTCCAAATTTTCTGGGTATTAATAATTTTATAGAAAGTTTGCAACTTTGATTTCTTACTTGATATTTTATACCAAAATAATTCTGGATTTTGCTCCAAATTTTCTTATTTGATATTTTGTACCAAAAAGTTGTGGGTTTTGCTCAAGATTTTCAGGTCATTGACCAATTAATAAAAAGATAGTCAGAACTGGGTAAACCCCGGGGTAACAATAATTTCAAGTAAATTTAGTTGTTGAAATAAAAGAAATGGAGACAAGTACAGCAGATTTGTATAGAGTAGCAAGTGTGAGATTAGGAGGAGGATCATCATGGAGAAATAGTGGAAGAGATGTATTCTCAGTATCAGTACATGATGAAGATGATGAAGAAGCACTTAAATGGGCTGCTCTTGAGAAATTACCAACTTATAATCGAGTTAGGAAAGCTATTTTTAATGATATGGGTGGTCCTGCTAGAGAAATTGATGTTGATAAACTTGGTTTTGATGAAAAAAAAGAGATTTTGGAAAGACTTGTTAGGATTGCTGAGGAAGATAATGAACGATTCTTGCTTCGACTCAGAGAACGTATTGATAGGTACGGAGTATCGTATCATATTCCATTTCCTTTCTTTTATTATGGTTGGCCTAATCATGTGTGTATTCCATTTTAGTCTCTTCCATTCAATGTTGTTTACCATTTCTATTTTAGATGTATTTCATAATCTAGTGGCCAGTGGGGTTACCATCCCCCTTCCTCCGCCACTGCTAAAAATAATACGAGTAGTTAAGAATTTACTCCGCCACTGCTAAAAATAATACGAGTAGTTAAGAATTTACTTATTGTGAACCATAAAGTCGTATATTTACAAATTTTATCAAACAATTGATCTGATTATAAGTTTTACATTCATAATCTTATCAACTATTGAGACAACTTGGTGTATGTGGGCTCAGTGTGACTGATTCATTGGTTTTGTCATATACTCCTATCAAATTTGGCATTATGTGAATTTTGCTTGTGAACAAAAATGGGGTTGAAATTCAACTTTTACACATAGTCAAAAGTGGTATGGACTCTCCAAAAACAAAAACAAAAAAAAAAAAAAAAAAAAAAAAAAAAAAAGTGGTATGGACTCGCTTTAAAAAAAAGTGGGCATAGAATCATGTTTAAACCAAGAAAAAAAAAGTTATTTTTCTTTTAAATAAATCTTTAGTTTTTCCAAATGCCTTAAATTACCGACATTTGCAACAAAAGGAGGTTGTTTCCGTATGACTCAAAATGAAAATTGCGTTATAGGTTTTTGGCTCCATTCTAAAATTCAACGACATTAGTCTTTGGCTCCATTCGAAATGGAAATGGAAATGGACTTATGAGTCTTTGACTTATGAAATTGATTGATCATGGTATGAGTTGACTGCCAAATTCAACTGATGGATTACCATTGTACAAAGACTTGAACTACTTATTATCTTAATGTGAGGTTAAGTTTTGATTTTTGGATGTGATAGCATTATGAGGTTTAGTGCTAAATTAGTTTGTAGTTAAGTTAAAAGGAGCCATTTTGATCCAAAATTCAAATTCCTAATTAAAGAAATACCTAACTGAAGTTTGTCTTAATATGTAAACTTCCAATACAATGACAGCAGTTTTTGCTTGTAAGACTGTATTTTGTATGTTTAAGTTGCTATTTTTGGATCAAATCTCAACTTCGAGTTTATGTGTATTCAGGGTTGGAATTGATATACCGACAATTGAAGTAAGATATGAAAATTTGAATATCGGAGCACAAGTTTTAGTAGGAAGCAAGGGTTTACCTTCCGTCTTTAATTTCTTCACCAATACAATTGAGGTAATCAACTGTTTTTCAGGTTGTCACTTTGTTCACATACTTGTTTTACCTTATGTGACTTTCTCACTTCAATCGTACCAAATCTTATTTCGATACTTGAATACTTCACGTTGGTTTCATGTTCACACTCGACTTCCAATTTGACAATACACTTCATTTTAGGTCAAAAGTATGAAAATTATTCACAAATAGCCGTGCCCGAGCATAGTTTGAGTAACATACATAGTCCCTATTATTATCATGACTTACAGTTTATGACATTTTGTGTTTATCTTTCTGTAACATCTTGCAGGGTTTATTGAATCTCCTCCACATTCTTCCAAATAAGCGAAAACCATTCGCAATCCTTCATGATGTCAGTGGAATTATCAAGCCCGGCAGGTGAGACATTCGATAAGCTAATCATGGTTAAATGAAAAGAAAAAAAGAGATTTATATATATTGCTAAAAAGTGTAATTCTTGACTGTCAAAAAAAATTTCAATATTGTGATGGTGGAACTAATGTTAATTATCCTTGCAGGATGACATTACTTTTGGGCCCTCCTGGCTCTGGTAAGACTACATTGCTCCTGGCTTTAGCTGGTAAACTTGCCAAAGATCTTGAGGTTAGTTGAACGTTTTCATGGATTTGCTTCTAAATTAGTTGTTTTATTGTAAAAAATGTTGCTCATGTCTAAAACATGGATTTTTGTAGTTTTCGGGAAGGGTAACATACAATGGACACACAATGGATGAGTTTGTTCCCCAACGAACTTCGGCATATATCAGTCAGCATGATCTTCACATTGGAGAGATGACAGTGAGAGAAACATTGGCCTTCTCTGCCAGAGTTCAAGGGGTTGGAACCAGCTATGGTTAGTATGACACACTGCATTATCTCTTCTTTAGTGAGTCTTGTATGAGACCATCTCGCTTGCGAGAGCACGTAAAATCCTTGTGTAATCCTTATTTAATTGTAGGATTACGGGTTGTTCTCACATATAAGACCGTCCAATTTAATTTTGATTTATGCTTCATAATAATAGCTTAATAATGAAAGTGGGACTGTGAAGAAAAACTACTAAGCTCTTTTATGGTCACGATGTTTGCAGACATGCTCGTGGAATTGTCGAGAAGAGAAAAGGCTGCCAATATTAAGCCTGATCCAGATATTGACATCTACATGAAGGTGAGAGAACTGTTAATTCGCACTAGATGTTCTGAAAGCACAAATAATTTATTGTGTGCGTGTATGTTCTAATTGGCATTATTTTATTAATCAGGCAGCTGCAGTTGAGGGACAGGAAACAAGCGTAGTTACTGACTACATTCTTAAGGTAATGACTCAGAGTATCTCTGCTATTCTAAATATGTGTCCCTTTATTTTTGAGATTAAAAACTACAAACTCTAGCAATGGATTCTCAAATGCTTCCTACAAATTACAGATTTTGGGACTGGATGTATGTGCTGATACACTAGTAGGGAACGAGATGATCAGGGGTATTTCTGGGGGACAAAGAAAACGGCTTACAACTGGTATGTATGAGAAATGCTTCACCATTTAACAATTGAAGCTCTCCTTATATTTCCACATTAATTAGTGCTGTATGGTTACTCGATTTTCTTTTATTCTGGATTAGGATAGAATAAAGCAAAATTGCTTATTTTTCTGTCTTCACATCTTTTTATTGTGAAGCAGTATTCCTTCAATGCAATTTCCATTACGGGTCATTTGTGGAAACAGCCTTTCTTGTGTTGTTTACACGTGTCAGACTACATGCATCCGACCTCCCTTGCCTTACTATTTGCCGGTTCTCTTGAGACAGTACGGTTATGTTGCTGTTGTTGTAATTAGTGTGGCATGTTGCTTAAATGTTGGATCTTGATATTATACAGGAGAGATGCTTGTTGGACCAGCAAAAGCACTTTTTATGGATGAAATATCAACCGGGTTGGATAGTTCAACAACATATCAGATTGTAAATTCTATCCGACAATCCATCCATATACTTAAAGGAACTGCCGTTATCTCTCTTCTCCAACCTGCTCCCGAGACTTATGATCTCTTTGATGACATCATACTTCTTTCTGATGGACAAGTCGTGTACCAAGGACCCCGTGAACATGTCCTCGAGTTCTTTGAATTCATGGGCTTCAAGTGCCCTCAAAGGAAGGGAGTTGCTGACTTCTTACAAGAAGTATATCTCCTGCGTATACACTCAAATTTGTTGTTTTTCTTTGCAAACCAACTGCGCATCTTTAGCTATTGTTTCTTATGTAATTTTGGTGGACATTTTTAACAGGTAACATCACGGAAAGATCAAGAACAATATTGGGCTCGGAGAGATGCACCTTATACCTTTGTGACCGTGAAGCAATTTGTGGAGGCTTTCAAGAGATTTCATGTCGGTAGGCGACGTGCACAGGAGCTTGCCGTCCCATATGATAAGTCAAAAAGTCACCCTGCTGCCTTAACAACTGAGGAATTTGGACTTAACAAAAAGGAATTGCTTAAAGCATGCTTGTCTAGAGAGGCACTATTGATGAAGAGAAATTCATTTATCTATGTTTTTAAGTCTGTCCAAGTGAGTATATCTATCTGTCCTTCAACGTCTCCCTTTGAATTCTAATAAAGTTGATTGATTACAGTATCTAAAGTTATCTTGTTTTTTTTGCAGCTTGTTATCACGGCACTCATTACCGCAACATTATTTCTGAGAACTCATATGCACAAGAATTCTGTGCAAGATGGGATGGTTTACCTAGGTGCCCTTTTCTTCTCACAAGTACAGATTCTGTTCAACGGGTTCTCGGAGCTGTCATTGACAATTATAAAGCTCCCTGTGTTCTATAAGCAAAGGGATTTACGGTTCTACCCCTCTTGGGCATACTCCTTACCATCATGGCTTCTCAAAATCCCAATCTCAATCGTAGAAACAGCCATATGGGTGATAATAACTTACTATGTTATGGGCTATGACTCAAACGTGGGAAGGTTCTTTAAGCAGTACTTGGTCCTCTTAGGTATTCACCAGATGGCTTCGGCATTGTTCAGATTTAACGCGGGGATTGGAAGAAACATGATATTAGCAAACACATTTGGTACTGGAGCCCTAGTTACACTTCTCGTGTTGGGTGGTTTCATATTGTCACGAGGTATGTTTCTAGCAATCAATAACTCATAACTCAGACGGGCTAAAGCTAGACCTTCAGAATTTTCTCAGACTCCTATAGTTTAGGCAACAATCTTAGCCGTCTAATTTCTAAAGCTTAGTCAGAGTATTGAATAGTGTATATGACGAGAAAATGTGGATCCACATAATGTGTTAAAGAACTTTGATTTGAGAGATAAACTGAATATTGTATAGAGTCTTGATCGATTCTTAAAAATGAAATAGCAAAGAGTGTACTATTTTTATATTTTATTGTTGTTAAGTCTCATGAGAGTCGGAGTGATAAGGAAAGTCGTAATAATCTGCATTTTTTCCGCTGCAAAGTGTTTTGCTTGATGTATAAACTTTACATGGTAATTTCTGCTTATCTCAGAAACTGTGAAAAAATGGTGGATATGGGGCTACTGGATCTCTCCATTGATGTATGGGCAGACGGCTCTTTCTGTGAATGAATTCCTTGGTCACAGTTGGACCAATAATGGCTTAGGAAAAACAGTACTGGATGCTCGTGGGATCTTTGCACATGCGTATTGGTATTGGATTGGACTAGGAGCTCTTGTAGGATATGTTATTCTGTTCAATGTGATGTACACAATAGCTTTGACATATCTAAATCGTAAGTGCCCATCGATCAAGACAGTTAAAGTTTCTACTGAGATTGTGATTTTTCTCTCATGGTTAACAACTTTTTATGGTGCAGCAATTGGGAAGCCTCAGCCAATTTTGTCTGAAGAGGATTTGCAGGAGAAACAAGCTAACTTAACTGGTCAAGCCATTGAGCTGTCATCGAGAGGAAGACGATCCTCTGGCTCTGGTTAGTCATTTAACCAAAAGAACTGCAGATTACTGTCTGTTTAATTTCATCATACTTACTAGAAATCCACTATACCAAATTTTCAGGAAGAGGGGGAGAAATTCAAGAAGAATCTCAACGAAATGGGCAAAGAGGGATGGTTCTTCCTTTCCAGCCTTTGGCTATTACCTTTGATGAAATCAGATATTCAGTAGATATGCCTATGGTAATTTTTTTGTCCAACATTTTTCTTTTATCATGATAAATTGTGCATTTGAGGTGGGTTGAAGTATTTCTCTTCATTTATGATGTAGCAGTTCGTCAATGCAATTCCCGAGTCTCAATGTAATTTTCAATTTTTCATTTCTCGATGCCATGGCCAGAGCCTTGGAAGCATTGGGTAATGTTGTCGTTGATGATGTTTTGTATCTAGTTTAATCCTAAACTATTATGGTATGATTTCCAGGAAATGAGGTCGCAAGTAAATGAGGATCGCCTGGAACTTCTTAAGGGCGTGAGTGGCGCATTTAGGCCAGGAGTGCTGACAGCACTGATGGGTGTTAGTGGTGCTGGGAAAACAACCCTGATGGATGTGTTAGCAGGGCGGAAAACTGGTGGATATATAGATGGAGATATTAAAATCTCTGGGTATGAAAAAAAGCAAGAAACATTTGCTAGGGTTTCTGGATATTGTGAGCAAGCAGACATTCACTCTCCGCATCTCACAGTCCACGAGTCCTTGGTCTTTTCAGCATGGCTTAGGTTATCCTCTGACGTTGATGCAGAAGCAAGAAAGGTAAAAATAACAAATGGATAAATTAGCAAGTAAGTTAATTAAGTTTTGGTGCTCATGATTTGGGTTTAAACCGGTGGGCATCAAAATCGCGTTGTGTTTCTTTTACACCAGAACAACTAAAGTACTTCATTTATTTTTGGGTTTTTTGTCAAAAACTACCTTATATTTAGGGGTATTTGTAAAAAAACTACCTTATATTATTTTTCTTGTTTTAGACTACCTTTGTTTTCTCATTTTTTGGTCAAAAACTACCTACGTTGAAAATATGGCGAGATTTGGTCGATTTAGTGACATTAACCTATCTCACATGACTTTCTTAACACCAAACAACAATGATCAACTGCGTCCAAACCAAAATTTAACTTCAGATAAGCAAAATTAATGAATTTCTCATTTCAATAATAACTACAAACATCTACTAAAGTTTAGCGTAAGCACTTTATGACTTCCCAAAATTGGGCCTTAGTAAGATTAAAACATAAAAGAGTCATGTGAGATATGTTAAAGCCGGAAAATAGACCAAATATGTCTAGATTCTTAGCGTAGGTAGTTATTGACCAAAAATAAAGAAAACAAAGGTAGTTGAAAACAAAAAAAATAATATAAGGTAGTATTTTTACAAATACACCTAAATATAAGGTAGTTTTTGACAAAAAACCCTTTATTTAATAGAAATATTTATAATAGTTGGGCCTCAACCATCACCTTAAGGTTTTGGTTGAGTTGGTTCATCTATCATGGTATCAGAGCCAGTGTGACCGTAGGTCACGGGTTCGAATCCTGGCAACCTCAAAACACCTCAAAAACTCGAAGTGGAAACCCAGCACACGGTACGGGGGAGCCGGTGCACAACTAACCACTCTTCAAGCCCGATGGGCATTTGAGTGAGGGAGCGTAATAGAAATATTTATAATAGTTGGGCCTCAACCATCACCTTAAGGTTGGTTGAGTTGGTTCATCTATCATTATTTTTATATTTTTTTTTAAAGTTGTTTTAGGCTCTAACCGGAGGTAAATCATCTTGTTGCAGACATTTGTAGAGGAGGTCATGGAACTTGTAGAGTTGGACTCTCTAAGATATGCACTTATAGGACTTCCGGGAGTAAATGGTCTCTCAACCGAGCAGCGAAAGAGACTAACAATAGCCGTAGAACTAGTTGCCAACCCTTCTATAATATTCATGGATGAGCCAACCTCAGGGCTTGATGCTAGGGCTGCTGCCATTGTGATGAGGACAGTTAGGAACACTGTGAACACAGGTCGAACAGTGGTTTGCACTATCCATCAGCCAAGCATTGACATATTTGATGCTTTTGATGAGGTTTGATTCATTACAACCTGAAAATATCATTAAAGTATTGTAGTTTAAACCCTAACTTTATTGTATAGAACTACAGAGATTCATATCTTTATTTGGTAAATTACAGTTGCTATTGCTTAAGCGAGGTGGAACGCAAATATACTTTGGTCCTATAGGCCGCCACGGTTGCGACCTTATCAAGTACTTTGAGGTGAGGGATACTGAATTCTTAAATTTTTTAATCTGTATTGTATATTATGTTCATTCATTAACGTGAATGAGCCGTGTGTTTGCAAATTGAAGGGAATTCGTGGAGTTCACAAAATCAAGGATGGCTATAATCCTGCAACTTGGATGTTGGAGGTAACATCAATGGCTCAAGAAACTCAACTTGGTGTTGACTTCTCTGAATTATACAAGAATTCAGACCTCTACAGGTAATATATCCTATACCCGCCTCATCATTATGTCTTTTCGAGGGCATGTGTTACACATTGCTTGCCAAAACAAGAATTTTCAGTCTCCAGTGGAGTCAAGGACTCACTTTGGCTCTCTAGGTAGCCCCGAAACAGAGTCAAGTACAATTCAAATTATATAGTATATGCTAGTTAAATTAATAATAACCCATATTCAAACATATATTTGATAATCATGGTTTTATCATGAAAAATCTTTATATTACACCATATGGTATCTATATTATGACGTTGAAGTGTCCTTGAGTGTCTACGGACGAGCGTCCAAACTTGAAAAATATTAATAAAATTTAGACACGGTTTGTCAAGTGTCCGACACGTATATTCCATGTGTCGTGCTAGTGTGAGCGTTGGACATGGACACGCTAGCTGATAGAAGTGTCCGTGCTTCTAGTTGGCTCTAAAATGATTGATAAAGCTAAAGGACTCAGTAAACTGTGTGTGCTTTCCATATGTGAGATAGTAGTTGGTTGATACAACTCTTGACACAATTTTTTTATGGGCATATTCAAAGCAGTTTCTGATTTTTTCTCAAAGTGGCAAGGCTGCTTACATTGACCCGTACGCCTCAGCGTATACAAGAGTTAATGAGGCCCTAGGGCAATGTTATTGTTGTATGTTTTTGGTGAACAAGCGTGAATTATGATTTCTGTCTTGGAATTTTCTAAACTGAAATATATTTTCTAGGATTAATTCTAAAGTTATACATGACTATGTTGCAGGAGAAACAAAGCTACTATACAACAACACAGTATTCCAGCTCCAGGATCAAAGGATCTATACTTCCCCACTCAATATTCACAGCCTGTTCTGACTCAATTTATGGCATGTTTGTGGAAGCAACATTGTTCGTACTGGCGGAACACTATGTACACTGCAATGAGACTTTTTTTCGCAATCTTTGTGGGAGTCATGTTTGGGTCTATCTTCTGGAAACTCGGCTCTACAACGTAAAACACTAATTCTTTAAAATTCTTTACTTCGTTATTTTTTGTAATAATCAGCTGAATGTATGTAACTAATCTTAATGTCCCCTAATATTACAGGAATAAGCAACAAGCTCTTCTAAATGCAATGGGTTCAATGTATACGGCAGTTCTATTTCTTGGCATTCAAAATTCATCCGGAGTTCAGCCAGTTGTGTTTGTCGAAAGGACAGTTTTTTACCGAGAGCGAGCTGCAGGAATGTATTCCGCTCTTCCCTATGCTTTTTCACAGGTATGGTTACCCTGTCTATCTCAAATAAGCCAAATTTAAATTTTACAATTGATGAGTTTTATAAAGTTTTTACCATCACAAATTGTTGTATACTACAGGTTTATCACAGCCCTCTAATAATAAGTCCAATACAAAGACTTGTTGAAAAAAATGTGTTCCTCATCATTATAAAGTATTAGGCTGCCAAAATAAAATAAAATAAAATTTTACATAAATACGAGGAAAGTTATCTTTTTGGGTTACTCTTCTTTTGGTCTAGTCTCATAAGTCATACTATAGGATTGTCCCATACGAGAGTAGTAGCTGATAGTCAACTGGTTTTGCTTAAGACCGCCTCATTGTACATGATGACTCAAAAACTACTTAACACGATAATAGTAAAGGTCAACCTTCTCATGAGTAATAATCATATAATTGATGAATGCAGGTCTTAATTGAGATGCCTTACTGCTTTTTCCAAACCGCCTTCTATGGAATCACAGTGTACGCCATGATGGGATTCCAATGGACCGCGGCAAAGTTCCTTTACTACTTGTACTTCATGTACTTCACCTTGCTCTACTTCACATACTATGGCATGATGTCTGTTGGCGTTACCCCTAATCCTAGCATTGCTGCCATTGTTTCCTCTGCGTTCTATGGCATTTGGCAAGTTTTCTCCGGATTCCTTATCCCAAGACCTGTAAGTTCACTTACATACATACCTTTCTGTTGTTCTATTTACCTTAATAGATTGCTTAAAACTCGTTTTCATAAGAAGTTTTTGTGAAACATGTCCCATTTTATTGAACAAAGCCTGTCATATTTGGCACATGAGTTTCCGTTTCCGAATATTTTCAGAATGTGGTAGTTGACAGTTTCTTATTCTGTGATAGTTTTAAATGCTCTGTATGACAATTTTATACTAAAATGTGACATCTTTAACATGTAACTCATAATTAGTTCGCAAACAAATGCAAACTGGTTTAGTGATAATAATATAATCATTGAGCAGTGGTGTTTATGAGCTAGGTTTTAACAAGTCCGCATCAAAAGTATTGTTGTAACACATTTTACTCCCAAAATCATAATTTAGTATAGAAGTTCTTCAAGCAAAAAAAAGTTTTGCAATTTCGTCAGTAGAATTAATACTAACCCGCAAATAATGTAAAAAAATTCCGCAGAGAATGCCGGTATGGTGGAGATGGTACTACTGGCTGTGCCCCATTTCATGGAGCTTGTACGGGTTGCTAGTGTCCCAATTTGGTGATCTCGAAATCACAGTGATTGATTTAGAGGGAGATTTGAAGGGACTAAATGTGAAGCAATACTTGCATGCCTATTTTGGTTATGAGCGCGACTTCTTAGGGCCGGTTGCCGGAGTTATTGTTGGGATTAACGTTCTTTTCGCTTTCGTTTTTGCGTTTGCTATCAAGACCTTTAACTTTCAGAGGAGGTGACGACAGTTCCTTAGGATGATGCATATTCTTTGTAGATGGTATATGAATATATACATATAGGCTTTAGTTGCATTGTTAATATTCATATTTGTATTTTTCGGCCCTTTTTTTTATGAATCAAATGGAAAGCTAAAACTGTAATTTCTGACTACTGGTGAGGATTTTAATATAGTTAACATATTTAGAAACTGGGACAATTAAGTTCCATGTGCAGAGATGAAAAACTTGGTTGCATGGTGTATACAATTCTGCTATTGCTATGAAATGTCTTATTTGGATTTTGGATGTTCATTGGGCTTTGTGGTCCATTATAATACTTATGTAATTAGATTTTCCTCATGAGATGTACTATATATATGCCCTTCATGAGATGAATAATACCACTGCGATTGAATTTCGAGTGGGGATCCTCTGTCCCATTTGGTGTCCCAATGTATGTGTCACTCCAATCACCTTCTAACACATCAACAAATTAATATAATTATTGTAATATTTTATTTTGCAACAAGTGATGTGTCAAAAGTTAAGTGGGGTGATCCTTACTGTTGAATTTCTCCTTATATTATCTCTCTACATTTTCCTCTTTATCTTATTCTATAATACGTTATCCGCACGAACGTGTAAGATATAGATAAGCTTTGTGTTTTATTGCTTGAATAAAATCGATGATACATCATGCGTATTTATACTAATACAATCAATGACGGTATCCTTATTCCTAATTCTAGTTTAAGGAAAACATAAACTCGAATTGTCCTAAAGTAAATCAAATAAGAACAATTAGGAAATAGAATTGTTCCGGGAGTAATTCCAGAGCAGATATTTGTTACCACTCGTAGCTTGTAGAATGAGGTCCTTACTTGAATCCTCCTTTCGGTCTCCTGAAAGGATGAACAAACTGAGGGCTCGGCTTTGGGCCGAGCGAACTCACTCCGACGCTCAAGTCAGTAAACTTAAAGGGATAAGTTGTTACTTGGCTAAATGTATATTGTAGAGAGATAAGGAAGATAATACCAGATGAATAGTGATTCTTAGGTTAAATTGTGGATCCTTTCCTCAATGAAGGTTGAGGAGTATTTATAGACTTTTCACCTTTTGTCACGTAGTGGCCAAGTGGCCAAGTGGCTAGCAGGTGGAAAGACCGATCTACCCTCGGCCGATGGACCTATGCCGGCCGCCGAGGGTCTTGGATATGAGTACGCAGAGATATGTGCCCCATTTGGCTACCGGTTGCCATGCCGAGACCAGCCGACAGCCGATGGTCAGACGCATCGGCTAAGTTTGTCTATGTCGTTGACTTCTTTGTGGATATCTTTGACCTTGCTCAATATGTTGACTTGGTCAGCGGTGCAGAATATGCCCCATCAATTTGCCCCTAGCGTAGTCTATGCCGTGGTATGGGCTCCGATGTATGTTTGAGCGTATATTCTGCGTAAGTAATTTGTAAAAATTTTCTGCATCGGCTTCTTCTATCTCGGCCTGGTTCTTATTAGGCCGTACCATATCCCCCCTCCACATGGATGTGTATAGGGCATCCGATGTGGAAAAGAAAGTGACGCTGGCCGAGACCAGGGTTGAGAGTGCCGGTTGTTTTTGATTGCCCCGGCGCGCTACCTAGCTTGGTTGATCATGTGGCGGCGGAGAACAGATGCTTGGGAATTTGTTGAGGAAGGTGAATAGGCGGAGAGATGTGAATGGGCGTGTTGAAGACGCTTGGTCACTGTTGCATTGATTGACGTTCAACCGTTGCAACGATTGACATTCCGTGGTTGCATGTCCGACACGTGTCCGCACGCCGATTGGCCGACGTTTCATGGGTGTTCTCTCGATTGGTCCTTCTTCATGGGCTTTTCCTATAAATAGGGGGCGGTTATTCCGTGAAATTGGCCACCAATTTCATTCTCTCCAAAATTTTCTTCTCTCTAAACTTTCAAGGGGTTCTTTGTCTTCTAATTTTCGAGTTGTTACTCGGCGAGCGTTTTTCTTCAAGGTAAACAAACAAATTTCTTCACTTCTTATTTTGTTAAGTAATCATTGCTATCATGTCTTTCGACGCGGACTAGCACTTCGCGCCGGGGTTCCCGTCGCGTCTTGATGGGGAGGGGATACTAGATGCCATCCCGATAAGGTTTGGGGGCCCTAGGTCTCCTTCTCCCGTAGTTGATCCACCAATTTTGGAGGAATGGGAGGATGAGGATGATGATGCATGCTGATGATGATGAGAGGACTCCTTCCGATGGTGAGAGGCCGTCTATCCCGGATCATGGCGAGGCTCGCACGATCGGTCTTGACCGTGTCCGGACTAATAAATTTGCCAGCTGTTCCGGTGGGACTCTTTTCGGAGGCCATTTCTCCTTCGGTGAGGGGTACAAGATCGTTATCCCTGAGGAGGGTCAGGCGGTCTGTTTCCCTCCCCCGGGTCACATCGGCGTGTATATCAGGCACCTGGAGTATGGGCTCCGGTTTCCTTTGAATGGACACGTCATGGCCATCATCAAAGCTATGAACGTCGCTGTGGCCCAACTGCATCCGTTGGCCATGAGGACGATAGTCGGCTTTGTGTGGCTCTGTCTCTTTAGGGGGGAGATCCCAACAGTTAACTTATTCCGCCGCCTTCATCATCTACGGCCGTCAATCGCCGGTAAAGTGGGGTGGTACAGCGTGCAGACGGAGCCAGGCTTCGTCTCCGTGTCCAAGCTTACTTCTTGCAAGGACTGGCAACGGCGATGGGTGTATGTTCAAGTGCCGGAGGACTACCCATTGCCTCGGTCTTTCCAAAGCCCTGTTTACTTGCGGTGTGAGAACCGGGAAGAGTATGAGGAATGTATCTCCCGGGGTAAAGTTAAGATGGACGCTTCGATGGTCCCTCTTACTGCGGATGAGAAGCGGGCGATGCAGCTGTTTGATGCCGAGAAGGGATGGCTGCCCCCGACTCAGATTATTCTTCAGGATGAGCTGCTTTGCCACTGATAGTAGGAAATTTGTCGTCTACTCCCTATATCAAAACTATTTGTAAAACCCGAAAAAGCGTAGTATTTAGTCGGGGTCGAACTCAAGGACGGCGGGGGTTGCTACAAAGTTCAATTATGAGTCAAGTTTAATCAAAATTAAGAGTAAAGGTTTTGGTTATAATCACTAGAGCAAAAGACAAACAAGATGATGATAATGAATACGGTTAATTAAAAGCTAGGGCCTTCGGGGTCATCAATATGGGTTAGGGGCAAGCATGAAGATCAAAAAGGGTCAATGGTGAGAGATTAACCTAAGAAGAAGAACCAATGTCTTGGGTATCTTAAGGGTGGCTACTAATTTTCATTAAGCATCCCTCCTCTCCTAACATACATCAAGACTCCCAAAAACTTTCATTCTAAGGGAGAATTAAGCAATAAATGAAGAAAGGCCAAAGCTTTCACTTGAGCAAATCAACAAACACCTTGAGTGCAATGAATAGGAAAGTTAAACAATTTCACCAAAGACCAAAATGTTCAAAGAATCATGCCCACAAATCCCATAAAGAATCACCCTAAACCCTAGAAGGGATCTACTCACTCATGTTAAGGGAAATTATGCTAAATAGAGAAGAAAAGCAAACAACACAAGGAGAAGACATAATGAAGGTTGTAACAAAATCAAAAGACAAGGAAAATGTAAACAAATGATAAACAAGTAAAAGGAAGGAGAGAAATTATACCAACAAAAGGAAAGATGGAAGCTTGATTGATTAATAAGAAGGAAAACCCTTCAAAATCCCCAATACAAACTTCAACAAAACAAGTGTAAACAATTGACTATTACTAGAACTAACTAATTCTTGCTAAATATTAATAATAATTATTGAAAGATTAGAACTTGATTAAGGAGATATTACAATAAATATGGAATGTTTTTCAGATCTAGGGTTGTGTGCAAAAGGGTTTAAGGAGGGGGTATTTATAGGCTATCATTGGATTAAGGGAAGAAAGAATGAAAAAGCCCAACTCGTGCTGCGTGTCTCTGTGCCGGCGGGCCGGCTGCCGGCCCTCCTGCCGGCAGCAGCGTTCTTTCAAAAAAAGCGAGAAAATGAAGGTTGCGTAATCCTGCCGGTAGGGCCGGCTGCCCGCCGCAGAGAATTCTCTTCTTGGTATTTTCTTCCAATTCTTGGTGTCGGTACCTCCTGCCGGTTGGCCATTCCGGCTGTCTTGCGTGCGTGCAGCGCGTTGATTGAATTTTTGGCCAAGAACTTCTTCGCAATTTTGACTAAGTATGGGATTGTGTTCCCTGCCGGTGGGCCGGCTGCCGGCCTGCCGGCAGAGAACATCTCTCTCAGCTAGTTTCCTCTTGTTCTCCATATAGCCACATCCTCTGCCGGTGGGCCGGCTGCCGGCCTGCCGGCAGAGGATTTCTTCTTCAAATTCCTTCATCTCCCTTTTCTTCATGTAAAGGCATTAGAATGCCTTTTCTTGCCCCAATTCCTCCATACTCGACTCGGTTCCTACAAAAGGACACACAAAATGACAAGTACGGGGATCGGGCTCAAATGCAAGGAAAGGCACACGAAACCGACTCGTTATGAGCCGGAATGCGTAAAAGAAAGAGGGAAATAAGGTGCAAATAATTCATATATCAACCTCCCCACACTTAAACCTTACTCGTCCTCGAGTAAGTCCAAAATCAATGCACAAGTCCCTACTAAAATAGGTACGGAGAGTGAGTGCACAATATAAGCATCACTCAACTAAACTACTACTTAAGCCGATCGAGTATTAGCGCACTCAACGCCCCTTCAACTCACAATTTGACACTCATGAGGGAAGAGTGCCCTATTGCAAGGCAAGTTGGGTCTTGCAACAAAATTTTTGATGCGATCACTCAATTAAGCACAAGTCGACATGTATGATGCATCACAAAAATCAAACCGCTTTCCTCATCTAAGCGGCCGTTTTACTTTGAACGATTAAAGGTTTTGGTCGGGAGATGCCTAGGAAACAAATTCAAAGGCGGGAAAGGGGGAAACAGAGCCTAACCTTCGAGAATCACATGACACACTCGAGATTCAACCAATTTGACCCATGACTAAGGGGACCAAGACTACCGACTTCCTCACGGTTTTCACTAATCTCTCATTTCGTTTTTGGAACGGGTGATTTTTGTGCAAAAAGTAACCAAAATCACTCATCTACTCGACTCGTGAGACATGCCCGCAATCTAACATGGAATCTTCTCCTACAAGACCACTAATGAGATGCAAAAAAGGAAAATATGCATAAAAGAAACAAGGGTTGTAATGGGGCTAGGCGATGGGTCGAAACGGGATTGGTGCAAGCACCGTTATGGATCATTTGGAGTTTTAAGATCAAGTAGTTGTCAAAATCTCCTATTTCTTCCCAACTTATTACAACAAATGAATGAATCAAAAAGAACATGATATTAGTTGCCTAAATCACACAAAAATTTGAAAATTCGACTCATTTGGAAAAACATCATTTCTCCTTTATTTTGCAACGCCTTTTTCTACTCCTTTAATGATGCATAAGGAGTGTTGCTCGGCTTTTTCTCAACAACAAAGTAAGAGTGCAATATATTTTTTTTCTTTTTCATTACATTTTTCTCCCCTTTTTTTTTATTTTATTTTCTTTTTTTCTTTTTCTTATTTCCAAAAACCTCTTTATTCAAAGCAAACCAAACTAAACCATCATTTCGACTCAAATGGATTGTGCACATCCACTAAACCAAGATTCGAATCCCCTTGCTTCATACTAGCCAAACTCATAGACAACTTTCTTGATCAAGGTCGGTTGTTTTTGGGTTGTAGTTAGTAGTGTAGGTATCAAATGAAAGGTCAAGGCTCAAAAGGGGTAAACAAAATCGGTCCTAGTCTAAAGGGTCGAAAAATTAGGCTTATTTGGCAATGTGAGGCTTCAAAAATTGAAATGCAACTTGTTGTTTCAAAATATGCATACAAATGAACATCTCAAGGTCTAAAAGGAAAGGACGCCATGCTTGTGCGTCGTGATGTGACATGCCACGCGAGGAGCCTACTCACACCTAAAGGGGGACCGGGTATGGATGTACCGATCCCAAGGAGGCTCTATCCTCACATTTGAGTGGCTAGGTCGAAATCTAGGCCTAGTCTACGGTCTAAGGTCTCACAAGGTGGTCAAAACTCTCCGGTCTAGCCTCATTTCCCGCATATAACGAGGATGTCACAAGGTGCAAGCCAATAGGAGGGGAAAGACGCGGTCAAGACAATATCATCATTGAGGTATCATACTCCCTTCCTAGACCAAATTTGTTCAAAAATTTATATACAAACTTGATGCAAAATGTAAATAAAGCAACAAACACGTATTCACAAAGTACGAAATGCATTTCTAAGTACTAGCAGCCTAAATAAACATGCAACAATTGTCTAAACCTAGCAGCACGTAAGCAACACACACCAAGTTCCAAACTGGAACATCCTCATCAACATAGCCCATCCTCCTCCATATATACAACAATTGTAAAAGAAAAGGAATGGAAAAGGAGAAAGAGATAAGAAAGATTAAACCGAGCGGTCTTCTAGTCTCCTAATGCCTCCAATGTCCCGTATGTGCCTGCGCCACTTGTTAGACAAACATATATATACAATGCAATTTTTTTGTAATTTTTGAAATTTTTCAATTTTTAGGCGTTTTTTGAATTTTTATCAAATTTAAAGGTGCAAATAAATATTCACAAAGTGGATATTTCCCTCCCCACACTTGAAATTTACATTGTCCTCAATGGAACAAAGTATAGGGAGAGAATAGGAAAAAAAATAAACAACATATTTTTGGTGGTTTTTGAATTTTTGAAAATAAAAATAACATATTTTTGGTATTTTTGATTTTTTGGAAATTAAAATGCATGTTTTTGGGTTTTTTTTTTTTAGGCCCTCCCCACACTTATTCATTTACATGGGAGGGCAATTGAGTGAAATAAAATAACATGTTTTTGGTGATTTTTAATCGTTGTTCAATTTTTAGGCGATTTTTGTTTTGAAAATGCAATGCATGCTCTATTCTATATGCAAAATTTAAATGACAATGCAATCGATTCTAAGTGAATGCAATTGCTAAATGTGACAATATATTACAAATTGAAATCTAATGCAATTCTATATGAATGCAACTATATATGAATTTCTAACTAAATGCATACAAAATTTAAATATGAATGAGAAGTTTGGATTGTTGGGTACATACTTGACATTTGGATTGAAAAGGGAGGAAAGAAAGGCCCAACTCGAGGCCGCCTACTCAAGGTCCCCGTCATCATCATCATCATTGTTATCATTATCATCATCATTGCCATCTCCTTCCATCGCTCCAAAAGCGGACTTGCTAAGGAAGTCGTCGGTGTTCATGGGTTCGCCGAAATTCCCGCCGGAAGAAAGGAAACCACCGGAAGCCGCCCCGGAGCTACTCCCAACCTCGGGGCGGGAGAAAATGGAGGGTGTACCCTCGAACCATTGAGCATCATGCCCCTCCTCTTGAGAAGCGGGAGGGGGAAAAACGGGTGGGGTAAAATAATCCGGCCGGATATTGATGTCGGCGTAGACAAACCGGTTATCCTTGTGGTAACCACCATCCGGCTCAAGGAAGTAGGAGGGGTGGAGATGTTGGGGGTGCTCGTAGTTCCTCCTCATATAATCATCATAAATCGGAAATTGACCCACGGAGGTGTCATAGTATATCCGATCCAACCTTTGTTCAATACCCCGCCTCTCATTAGCGGCGGTTTCCAAACCCAACCGCATGTCACTCATGAATTTGACCAAGTCGGCATGCACAGGAGGCGGGGGAGGAGGGATGTTGCTAGAGGTGCCTTCACCAAAATTACCCCCCCAAGGTTGAGGTTGGAAGGAGGAGGGAGGTCGGAAGGAGGGCATGGAGTAGTGGAGGGAGGATGGAGTCTCCCTCCGGTTGTCACGACCATAGGTAATGGGGTTGGTCGGGGGAGGTTGGGTTTGATCGGGCTCCTCCTCAATTTCAAGGAGGTAGGACTCCTCACCGGGCTTGATTTTGAATTTGGAGGCATTGGGAATTGGGACGGAATTTTTCTTTTGAATTTGCCAATACTCGATTCCATCAAAAGGATTGACCTTGATCCACTCTAGGCTTTTCGTTAACCATTGCTTGGTGATGTAGGTCTCCCCCCGGATCCACCTCAAGTTGTTCAAGTTCACCGGGCGGTCAAGGCTCTTAGCAATTCGGGTTATTATCCCACCCACATGAAGAGGGACTTTTTGCCCCGGCGATTTAGAAAGTGATTGCAAATGGAGGGCCAAATGGTGACCCACATTGATTTCATAGGGGGGCGGGGTGGTGAGTAAGTAAGAGCCTAGAATCTCCAATTCGGTTACCCGAAAAACCCATGGCTCATGGGTCGCAAAAATAGAACCTCCCACAAACCGATGCCAAATGCGAATGGGGGCATTGTGGCACGCAATTTCCGGCCTTTTCACGCCGGCTTGGTCATCTAAGCCCGAGATGGCTTTCCACACCCGAGAAAAGTGATGGGTCTCGGGTGCCTTGAATTTTGGGGGGTTGTTAAGGCCGAAAATTCGGCAAAGCCTTCCTAGGGACATGGAATGATCACGGTTCATCAACCGGAAGTGAATTTGCTCGACCATACGGGTTTGTCGGTGCTTATCAAGACGGAAACTACTAAGGAATTCCCAAGTGAGGCGGGGATAAGTTTCCTCATGCAAATCATATAAGCCCTTCATACCAACACCCTTAAACAACTCGAAGGTTTCGTTGTCTAGTCCCATATTTCTCATAGCCGGTCTACAAATAAATTTTGTCGGGGTTAAGGGGCGATTTTTGAACAAGATAAATTTACCTTTTTGCTCTTGAGTGACGAACTCAACATCCGGGAAGTCGGGATCCGGGTTAGTGTCGCTCGCCGCCGCCTCAACCAAAAGCCGTTGAGCTTCCGCCATTTCCGACCTAGTTCTCTTGTTTGCCATGGTTGAAGGAGGAAATAAAGACTAGAAGGGAAGGAGGAGGGAAGGAATGAAGGAGGGTGAGGTGAGGAGGTGGATTGATGGAGATTGTGAGGGTGTTTGGTGGTGGGGCGTTGGGTTAGGGTTAAAGGAGGTGAGGGATGAGGGAGATGAGTGAAGAAGGAAAGAAAAAGGAATGTGAGTAATTGGGGGTTCACGGGTGGGTTTCGTGGTTAATAAAGATCCCCTGCCGGTTTGGCGAACCGGCAGCCGGCCAGCCGGTAGGGGATTCGAATTTGCTTCAAATTAAAACCAACGCGCTGCCGGTGGAGGGCACCGGCTGCCGGTCCACCGGCAGAGAATCCCCCAATACTCTCTTTTTGATGCCCAGAGGATCCCCTACCGGTGAGCCGGCTGCCGGCCTGCCGGTAGGGGTTTCCTTCCTCTTCAATTTCCCAAATTTCACCATAGTAAGAGGTCCTCTACCGGTGGGCCGGCTGCCGGCCTGCCGGCAGAGGATCCTTCCCCTCATACTTCCTTCAATCTTGGCTCAGTATGCATTCCTCTGCCGGTGGGCCGGTTGCCGGCCTGCCGGTAGAGGATTTCTCTCCTTCACCTTTTCGCCATTTTTCAACTAACATGGATCTCCCCCGGTGGGCAGTCCGGCCGGCAGGGAATTCTTCTCGGCTTAATTTCTTCAAATTTTTGAGAAAAATTTTCGACGCGCTACGGTGGAGGGCAGAATTCTGCCGGTCCACCGGCAGAGAGTTACACTGCGTCAATTTCAACTTGCTTTTCCTCCAATGCTCACAAATAAATTTCCAATTCCTATCCTTGTCCATTTTTTCGAGTTTTCAACTTTCAAACCGACGACTCGTGTCGGGATCTCGGGGCGAGGCTAGGGGTCCCACCCCCAAATTCAACTTTGTCAAGAATTTCCAATCCAAACTATCTCACACTCTATCTACATGCATGCTATTTACAAATGGTGGTTCTTGTGGAACTCCACCAAACCAATTCATTTTCAAGAGTTTCAACTTTCCCTCTCCTCGGGGAGGGTTCCCGAGATAGAGTACTTCAATTGGGCCTTTGTTGTCGCCGTCGTAGTAACGCTTTACTCTTTGACCATTCACCCGAAAGGTGCCTCCCTCTTCACTCCAAAGCTCAAAGGCGCCATAGGGGAATACCTTCATCACTTTGAAGGGTCCGGACCACCTTGACTTGAGCTTGCCCGGGAACACCTTTATCTTGGAATTGAAGAGGAGAACGAGGTCTCCAACACTTACCTCTTTTTTCATGATCTTGGCATCATGCCATTTCTTCGTTTGATCTTTGTAGATTTTGGAGCTCTCATAAGCCTCCAATCTCAACTCCTCAAGCTCATTCATTTGAAGGAAGCGTACTTCTCCGGCGGCATCAAAGTTAAAATTCATTTCTTTGAGAGCCCACCAAGCCTTGTGCTCCAATTCCACGGGCAAATGGCAAGCTTTTCCGTACACAAGCTTATACGGGGTGGTGCCAAGTGGTGTCTTGAAGGCGGTTCTCATTGCCCACAAGACATCCGGGAGCTTTTGAGACCAATCTTTCCGGCTCTTGTTGGCTACTTTCTCCAAAATGACTTTGATTTGGCGGTTAGAAACCTCCACTTGCCCACTAGTTTGAGGGTGGTAGGCAAGTGCGGTTTTGTGCCGCACACCATGTGATTCAAGAAGAGCCTTGAAGGTACTCTTTCGGAAATGAGATCCGCCATCACTTATAACTACCCTTGGAGTTCCGAATCTTGGGAAAATCGTGCCTTTAAAAAGTTTCATCACAACTTTGCTATCATTGGTGGGGGAGGCAACCGCTTCAATCCATTTGGATACATAGTCCACCGCAACCAAGATGTATTCATTTCCACAAGAGTTGGGAAAGGGTCCCATGAAGTCTATGCCCCAACAATCAAAAAGCTCAATCTCTAATATGTTAGTCAATGGCATCTCACTTCTCTTCCCTATGTTCCCGACTCTTTGGCAAGCATCACACGATTTAACCAAGTGGTGAATGTCTTTGAACATGGAGGGCCAATAAAACCCACCTTGGAGGATCTTGGCGATAGTTCTAGAAGTGGCCAAGTGTCCCCCGTAGGCGAAATTGTGAACCCGGTCAACAATTTCTAAGCCTTCCTCTCTAGACACGCATCTCCGGAACATACCATCCCCACACTTGCGAAACAAATGTGGGTCATTCCAAAAGTACCTTCTAGCATCATTTCTCAACTTCCTCCTTTCTCTTGGCTCCATTTCATCCGGCAAGAAACCGCTTACAATGTAATTTGCAAGATCCGCAAACCAAGGAGTTTTGGCGGTAACTTCCATGAGTCCATCATCCCGCAACCACTCATTGATGGGTCCACTCTTGTCTTGTATCCCATGGTCTTCAACGGTCAATCTAGATAAGTGGTCGGCTACAACATTTTCCGAACCGGCCTTATCTTTAATCTCTAAATCAAATTCTTGAAGAAGAAGGACCCATCTCAAGAGCCGGGGCTTTGCATCTTTTTTCACCATCAATTGTCTCAAGGCGGTGTGATCGGAGTAAACCACCACCTTAGACCCAACAAGGTATTGCCGAAATTTCTCCACGGCATGAACAATTGCCAACATTTCCTTTTCGGTAGTAGCATATCCACATTGAGTTTGATCAAGAGTCTTGCTTGTGTAATATATCACATGATGCTTCTTATCCACAACTTGCCCAAGTACCGCACCAACCGCGAAGTCCGATGCATCACACATTATCTCAAAGGGAAGATTCCAATCCGGAGATCGGATTATCGGTGCCGTGACCAATGCTCTCTTCAACCTATTGAAAGCTTCAAGACAAGAATCATCAAACACAAAGGGGGAATCCTTGAGGAGTAATGAGGTTAGGGGCTTTGCTATTTTTGAAAAATCTTTGATAAAACGCCGATAAAAACCGGCATGGCCTAGAAAGCTTCTCACTCCCTTAACATTGGAAGGGGGTGACAAGTTCTCTATGACCGCAACTTTGGCCCCATCGACCTCAATACCCCTCCTAGAAACTATGTGACCGAGGACAACCCCCTCCTCCACCATGAAATGGCACTTTTCCCAATTAAGGACGAGGTTATGCTCCTCACACCGTTTCAACACACTAGCCAAGTTCTCAAGACCAAGCTCAAATGAGTCCCCATGGACACTAAAGTCGTCCATGAAGACTTCCATGCTTTTTTCAAGGAAATCTGAAAATATTGCCATCATGCACCTTTGGAAGGTGCCGGGCGCATTACAAAGCCCGAATGGCATCCTACGGTAAGCATAGACTCCTATTGGGCAAGTGAAGGTCGTCTTCTCTTGGTCATCCGGGTGGATGGGAATTTGGAAAAACCCGGAATAACCGTCTAAGAAGCAATAATATGCATGGCCCGCGAGCCTTTCTAGCATTTGGTCAATGAAGGGAATTGGGAAGTGGTCTTTGAGGGTGGCGGTATTGAGCTTGCGGTAGTCAATACACATTCGCCACCCGGTCACGGGTCTAGTGGGTAGGGTGGTGCCATCCTCTTGTTCAACCATTTGTATCCCCCCCTTTTTGGGTACCACATGAACCGGACTAACCCATTTGCTATCGGTAATTTGGTATATAATACCGGCCTCTAGGAGTTTCAAGACTTCATTTTTCACCACCTCGGCCATTTTTGGGTTAATCCTTCTAAGACCGTCAACCTTGGGTTGACTCCCCTCCTCCAAAACTATCCTATGCATGCACAAACTCGGACTTAAGCCCTTGATGTCATCAATGCTATACCCAAGTGCCCCTCTATGAGTTTTCAAAATTTCCAAAAGCTTCTTTTCTTGGGACTCACTTAGGTTAGCATTAACGATCACCGGGTAGGCCTCTCCCTCATCAAGGAAAGCATACTTGAGTGAGGGAGGCAAGGGTTTGAGTTGTACCTTTGGAGGGAGAAAGCCCTCCACTTTCTTTAATAGCTCTTCATCGACCTCATGATCCTCTTTCATTGCCTCATCATGCAAAGAGATTTGAAAAACCTCTTCCATCTCCGCCTCTTCACGGGCTACTTCGTGCACTATCTCATCAATTACCTCAATTGTGCTCAATCTTTCTACACTTGGACCTTTCATCAAATTAGGCAAGTTAAATTCGATTTTGTTGCCCTCAATTTGGAAGGTTAGCCGCCCATTCTTCACATCAATGAGTACTCCTCCGGTAGCCAAAAATGGCCTACCTAGGATGATGGGAGTGTGGCTATCCTCCGGAATATCAAGGACAACAAAATCGGTGGGAATCAAAAACTTTCCAACCTTGACGGGCACGTCCTCAAGCACCCCCATAGGGCGTTTGACGGACCTATCCGCCAATTGGAGAGTCATGGAAGTGGGAGCCAAGTTTTGAATGCCAATCCTTTTTGCAACTTTCAAAGGAATAACACTAACACTTGCTCCCAAGTCACAAAGAGCTCTAGAGATAGGAACACCGCCAACTACACAAGGAATGGAAAAGCTTCCCGGGTCACCAAGTTTAGTGGGCAATTTGTTAAGGATATGAGCACTACATGCTTCTTCCATAGCCACTATTTCTTGGTCACCCAAGACTCTTTTCTTTGTCAAAATGTCTTTTAAAAATTTTGAGTAGGTTGGCATGTTCATTATCACCTCCGTAAAGGGTAGGGTAACCTCAAGTTTCTCAAGCATATCACAAAATTTGGCATACTTGAGGTTCTCCCTACTCTTTATGGCTCTTGAAGGGTAAGGAATTTTAGAAACAAGTTGGGAATTGGAAGATACCTTTGGAGGAGCCGAACTTTTTGTTACCTTTTTAGAATGTTGCAAAGGTATTTCTTCATTAGCTTCCTCCTCATAAGGGAGGTCTTCCACATATCCATCAACATCCTTGTCCACTTGAATTCCTCTTCTAGTCAAATCTTCACAAGCTTTCCTTCCTTTCTTGTCATCATTAGCTTTACCCGAAGCCTCAATGGGTGAGCTTTCCTCTTCATCATCCACTTCTACCTCATTCCCCTTGGGATCTTCATCAACTTCCAACTCAAGGTCTTTGTAAGGGTCCTCAAGCTCTAAACCACTCCTTAGCACTACCGCATGAGCATGGTGGCTAATTGAGGCATCTTTGGAGCTTTGTCCTTGAGCCAACAAACCACCGGGAGGCCTTTGAGGGTTAGCCATAGCATGCGAAGCCATCCTAGATTCCATTTCCCTCATGTCCTTAAGAAATGTAGCTCTCAAGTTTGCTTGTTCTTGTTGAGTAGCTTTTGCAAAATTAGCTATCTCTTGGCTATGTTGAAGTTGCATGTTCTTGATCATCTTCAAAAGCTCCACTTGAGAGAGCTCACCTTGGGGTTCTTGATGAGGTTGGTTGGCTATGGGTAAAGGGAACCCATAGTCATATCTAGCATTGGGACCTTGGTTGTTGTTTTGCCCCACTTGAAAGTTACCTCTCGGACCATAGTTGTTGAAGTTTGATCCTTGACCTTGTTCTTGAGACCCTTGAACATACCCTTGCCCAAATCCTTGATTTGCTTGATTTACTTGATTCCCTTGGTAAAACCCTTGGTTGCTTTGGTTTCCACCAAACTCTTGGTGCCCTTGTTGTTGGTTGCCATAGTTTTGGGGTGGGTTGTTGCTTGACCATTGGTTTTGATTTCCAAAGTTATTTCTTGGGTTTGGGAGAATTCCCCTTGGTTGAGCAAAACCGGGTGGACTGGTTTGGGTTTGTGGTTGGAGATGTTGGGGGTTTTGAACATTGGTGCTTTTGTAACTAAAGTTGGGGTGGTTCCTTAACCCGGGGTGGTAGAAATTGGTATTTGGATTGTAGACATTTGGGTTGTTGTAAGGAGGCCTTGGTGGCCTAGGATTGTTGTTGTAGCTTTGAAAAGCGTTAACCTCTTGAGCATTCTCTTCATAGGCACCATTGTAATTGTTGCCACACAAGTCATATGTATGACCACTTCCTCCACAAAGTTCACAACTCGAGACTTGAGCAACTTCTTCCATGGGCGGCCCAAATGAGGTCCCGGCTTGGTTCACTTGATTCCTTGAAAACTTCTCAAATTGCTTTGTGAGCAAGTCGAGCTTGGCATTTGTATCGGAGTTGGAGGCATTTTCCTTAGGGAATTTCCCGTTTCTTCGTAGCATGTTCCCTCTAGAACCATAGTTTGCCTCCGAGTCTACCATTTTTTTGATCAATGCCGTGCCCTCTTCATCATTCAAGTGGTCAAAACCTCCCCCCGCGGAGGCATTTACCATCTCCTTAGTTCTTGGTAGTAGAGTTTGGAAGAATGTTTGGGTAATGTACCATTCCGGTATTCCATGGTGGGGGCAACTTGCTATCAAATCTTGATAACGGTCCCAAGCCTCACCTAAGGACTCACCATCCTCTTGTTGGAACGTATGGATCTCGTTGCGGAGCATCGCGGTCTTTGAGGAAGGGTAGTACTTGGCCATAAATGCTTGGGCCAAGTCATCCCAAGTAGTGAAAGTATCCGGTGGGTGAATGTTCAACCACCGGTCCACTTTGCCCGTCAATGAAAACGGAAACAACATCATTCTCAAGGTGTCTTCGGACACCCCATTCTTCTTCATCATTGAAACTTTCCTTTTAAATTTCCGGAGATGGGCATGGGCATCTTCCTCAATATGACCTCCAAACAAGTCCTTCTCAACTAACCCGACTTGGGCGGGATGCATTTCAAAGTTGTTTGGGGCCAAGGTGCCAAAGTTGATGGGATTACATGAATCATTATGGTTAGGCCGGTTGTGATCTCTAAGAGCCATTTGTGGTGGGTGGTTTGGTTCTTGATGTGGTGGTGTTTGAGGTGGACTATTGTAGTTAAGGAAGTTATGAAAGGGGTTCTCTACTAAAGTCTCAATTGTGGTATTTGGTTGAACCGTAGTTGTTGTATCAAAATTTTGTGGGATGTGTGAGTTTGGTTGATCAATGTTTGCTTGGGTGGAATTGTTCCTCACTCTTTCAAGAGTCCTAGTCCTCAAGGTCCTAAATAGCCTCTCGGGGTCGGAGTTGAATAGGAGAGCTTGGTGATTCCTTCTAGGCATACACTTGGCAAATCGTAAGTCTCCTAGTGTTTTTACACACTAGGGAAAGGCAAAAATCACACACACTCTACAAACAACAATCAACTACTAAAGCAAAATGACAATTGAGACAAGATTAAAGCAAAGACTCTAAATGAAACTAAGCATAACCTAACGCCATCCCCGGCAACGGCGCCATTTGATAGTAGGAAATTTGTCGTCTACTCCCTATATCAAAACTATTTGTAAAACCCGAAAAAGCGTAGTATTTAGTTGGGGTCGAACTCAAGGACGGCGGGGGTTGCTACAAAGTTCAATTATGAGTCAAGTTTAATCAAAATTAAGAGTAAAGGTTTTGGTTATAATCACTAGAGCAAAAGACAAACAAGATGATGATAATGAATACGGTTAATTAAAAGCTAGGGCCTTCGGGGTCATCAATATGGGTTAGGGGCAAGCATGAAGATCAAAAAGGGTCAATGGTGAGAGATTAACCTAAGAAGAAGAACCAATGTCTTGGGTATCTTAAGGGTGGCTACTAATTTTCATTAAGCATCCCTCCTCTCCTAACATACATCAAGACTCCCAAAAACTTTCATTCTAAGGGAGAATTAAGCAATAAATGAAGAAAGGCCAAAGCTTTCACTTGAGCAAATCAACAAACACCTTGAGTGCAATGAATAGGAAAGTTAAACAATTTCACCAAAGACCAAAATGTTCAAAGAATCATGCCCACAAATCCCATAAAGAATCACCCTAAACCCTAGAAGGGATCTACTCACTCATGTTAAGGGAAATTATGCTAAATAGAGAAGAAAAGCAAACAACACAAGGAGAAGACATAATGAAGGTTGTAACAAAATCAAAAGACAAGGAAAATGTAAACAAATGATAAACAAGTAAAAGGAAGGAGAGAAATTATACCAACAAAAGGAAAGATGGAAGCTTGATTGATTAATAAGAAGGAAAACCCTTCAAAATCCCCAATACAAACTTCAACAAAACAAGTGTAAACAATTGACTATTACTAGAACTAACTAATTCTTGCTAAATATTAATAATAATTATTGAAAGATTAGAACTTGATTAAGGAGATATTACAATAAATATGGAATGTTTTTCAGATCTAGGGTTGTGTGCAAAAGGGTTTAAGGAGGGGGTATTTATAGGCTATCATTGGATTAAGGGAAGAAAGAATGAAAAAGCCCAACTCGTCTTTGCGTGTCTGTGCCGGCGGGCCGGCTGCCGGCCTCCTCTGCCGGCAGCGCGTTCTTTCAAAAACTGAGAAAATGAAGGTTGCGTAATCCCCTGCCGGTGGGCCGGCTGCCGGCAGAGAATTTCTCTTCTTGGTATTTTCTTCCAATTCTTGGTGTCAGGTACCTCCTGCCGGTTGACCGGCTGCCGGCTACCTGTGCCGGCAGCGCGTTGATTGAATTTTTGGCCAAGAACTTCTTCGCAATTTTGACTAAGTATGGGATTGTGTTCCCTGCCGGTGGGCCGGCTGCCGGCCTGCCGGCAGAGAACATCTCTCTCAGCTAGTTTCCTCTTGTTCTCCATATAGCCACATCCTCTGCCGGTGGGCCGGCTGCCGGCCTGCCGGCAGAGGATTTCTTCTTCAAATTCCTTCATCTCCCTTTTCTTCATGTAAAGGCATTAGAATGCCTTTTCTTGCCCCAATTCCTCCATACTCGACTCGGTTCCTACAAAAGGACACACAAAATGACAAGTACGGGGATCGGGCTCAAATGCAAGGAAAGGCACACGAAACCGACTCGTTATGAGCCGGAATGCGTAAAAGAAAGAGGGAAATAAGGTGCAAATAATTCATATATCAGCCACGTCGGCCTCATACCGGCCCTCAGCCAGGGTGAGTGGGGTCGGTGTGAGGCCCATTTTTGCCTGTTATGCTCTTGTTTCAGAGCTTTGTTTTACTCCTTTTATGTAACCTTTTATTATTTTTAATAAGAGTTCGTTTCTTCTGCCTCCGGCTTGGCCGAGGTCTTTACCTCATTTCTTTTTCTTGCGCTAGTAGTTGAGCGTCTCAACTGTACTTAGCGTTTTTACTTTGCCTCTGGTTTGGCCGAGGTCTTTTCTCGTCTTCGTCTGAGTTGTCTTCTTACGTTATTAATTGAGCGTCTCTTTTGCTTCCGCCTCGGCTTGGCCGAGGCAGTCTAGAGTGCGTTTCTCAACTGTGTTTAACGCTTCTAAGGCATTTTGATCGCTTTGCGAGTATCAACTGCGCTGGTCGTGACCGTCGAGGTGTCTGCTTCCTGAGGGTGATGGCCGCTCTTGTCGGTGTGACAGTGTGAGCCGGCGTCTGCTTCTTGTTATTGACCGCCGTGGCGTCTACCACTTGGAGTGACTGCGACGGCGTCAAACCTCTGGGGGTGACTGCCGTTGCGTCTACTACTTGGGGTGACTGCGACGGCGCCTACCTCTTGATGGAGACTGCCGTGGCGTCTACCACTTGGAGTGACTGCGACGGCGTCAAACCTCTTGGGGTGACTGCCGTGGCGTCTACTGCTTGGGGTGACTGCGACGGCGCCTACTTCTTGATGGAGACTGCCATGGCGTCTACCACTTGGAGTGACTGCGACGGCGTCAAACCTCTCGGGGTGATCGCCGTGGCGTCTACTACTGGGGTGTGCTGCGACGGCGCCTACTTCTTGATGGAGATGCCGTTCTTGTCGGTGCGACAGTGTGTGTGAGAGCGTCGCTATCGATAGAGATCTGCCGTTCTTGTCGGTACGGCGTGTGTGTGGCGGCGTCGCATCGATAGAGGCTGCCGTTCTTGTTGGTACGACGGTGTGAGCGGCGTCGCATCGATAGAGACTCGCCGCTCTTGTCGGTATGACGAGTGCGAGCCGGCGTCTGCTTTGCTTCCTAGTGACTATGGGGAAAATGAACATTTTGATGGAAGACTTGGACGATTTTTCATTAGATAAAAACATGCGTCGGGGTGCCCACAGCTGTTTTGGACACCTCCGCCGCTACACAAAGTTTTCCTGAGATTACCAGCGTCCTAATGGCTCATCAAAGGCACACCTTCCCAGTCAGCCGCTAGTTGCATCCATGAGTTCGCCCTCCTGTTGTAAGGATGGACTTTTCCCTTTCTCTGATTTCTTTGCCACTTTGAGGGATTGCATGTTGCATCCTCGGCGGCCTATCACGGATGTTGACCACTTCGTCCTTCTCGTCCTTGGAGACGAGCTTATGCGCTTCCCTCCGGTCCGAGACATACATCGGTGTTAGGCCCGGATGGACATCACCGCGTCGGCCTCACTCGAGTGACTCGGCCTATGAGAACGTTGTAGGCGGACGAGCCGTCAATGACCACGAACTCGGCTAGGACATTCTTAGCCGCCTTCCCTTCGCCGAACATCACCGGCGGTCGATTGACCCGGTGGTACCAGGCCGGCCCCAGAGAAGTGTATAGTGGATTGGTGCGGGGCTTAAGTCCTTGACTTTCGGACCGAGGCCGAGGAAGCACTCCCGAACATGATGTTCGTGTACGCGCTGTGTCAATCGGACACCTCTTGACAGGTGGTTGGATATGTCCAAATTGACTACAAGCGGGTCGTTGTGAGGGGCGATGACCCCTTCGTAGTCCTTTCTTCCAATAGTCATATCGGGGATGTTGGAAGCGGGGATCGCTGTGTTGGGCACAAAGTTGATGGCCTGATATAGCTCGTTCAGGTGCCGTTTGTGCCCATGAGCGGACCCTCCGTTCTCGTTGCCCCCGATGACAACATGGATCACTCCTATCCGTTCGAAGACGGATTTCTTATCTGAACTGCCGGCGTCAGTCTTTTGGCCTTTGGCAACGTACTTGCCGAGGCTCCCCTTCCGGATCAGCTCTTCAATGGCATTCTTCAGATGCCGGCAGTTGTCAGTAAGGTGACCGGTGTGGCCGTGGTACTCACAGTACTGGCTCGTGTCACCGTCTCCCTTTGGCTTGGGGGGCCTTTCCCACTTCTGGCCCTCGTTTTTGCTCAGGGCGAAGACCTCGGCGGCTGATACGACGAGAGGGGTTTTATCATTATACCGCCTCTGGTGGTACGTTCCCGAACTCCAACCGGCGCCCGTCGAGTCCTGTTTCCTGGCCGATTTGTCAGACCGTGACCTATTATTGTCACGGCGTCTTTCATCGGACCGTGACCCATTGTTGTCACGGCGTCTTTCATCCGGGTTGTCCTCCCGGCGGCTCTTCTTTTCTGAGTGCTCGGCCTCGCTGGGGCCTACCCAGGTCTTGTGATAGTCCTCTACCTTGATGGCCTGGTCGGCCATCTTCTTGGCGGCATCCAAGCCCAGGCCTCCGCACTTGATGAGTTCATTTTTTAAGTCTCCCCTTGGGAGGCCTTTCATCGCCGCAAGGCCGCCGATTCGGGATTAATTTCTCGAATCTCTTTGGACCTTTCCGTCGAACCTCTTCACATAGCTTCGTAGAGACTCGCCCCCCCCTGTTTGATAGTTAGGAGGTCCGATGTCTCCACGGCCCTCCTCTTATTGCAAGAGTCTTTGGGCTAGAAAGGCGTCCCTTAGGTCGGCGTAATAGTATACCGAGCCGTCGGGAAGCCCCTTGTACCAATTTTGAGCCATTCCATGCAAAGTTGTTGGGAAAACTCTCACACGAGACCTCATCGGGCTGCTCCCATACCGACATGTAAGACTCGAAAGCCTCGGCGTGGTCGGCTGGATCACTATCTCCTTTGTATGATATAGGTGGCAACTTGAGCTTAGTTGGCACCTGGATTTCTAGGACGTAGGCGCTGAGGGGCTGTCTGACCACGTGTCGAACGACACGCGGCGACCGACTCCTCGCATTCCTAGTCCGGCTCCTCCCCTCGTAGCGGGAAGGACTCCTTCTTCGACTCGGACTTCTTCTCCAACTCTGCTGAGTCGGACTCCTTTGGCTCCTTTGGGGTAAGCCTCGTTCATGCAGCGGGGACGCCATCCTCCCATGAGTGCGGGAAGGACTTAGGTCTACCACGCCCACTTTGGGCTTCCCCGGCGTCTTGACTGGGTCAGCTTCTCCTAGTGCTCCGTTCAAATTTCTCGGAGTCACATTTTGGGCCCTGGTCTCCTGGACGGTTTCCGCCGCTCTTGTCGGCGTGACAGTGTGAGCAGGCGTATTACCGATTAGGTCCAGGAGCATTTTCAGTTTTGCTACGTCAACCACATGTCCCATGATGGTGACCTGGTTGGTGGCGCGGCGTGTCTGGTATTATCGGCATCCCGAATTCCGGTTGGATTACTCCGCCGGTGGAGGGCTGCACGACTCCAGAATTGTTGAAGGTATCATCTTGGTAGAGTGCGGTTTCGTCGGTCACGAATACCTCTTGTTGTTTCGACATCTTCTTAGTTTTTTGGGTGGGTTTTTGTTTTGTTTTTTGTTTGGGAATGAATGTGACTAGCTTCTAGTATCTTTTCCCACAGACGGCGCCAATTGTTCCGGGAGTAATTCCAGAGCAGATATTTGTTACCACTCGTAGCTTGTAGAATGACGTCCTTACTTGAATCCTCCTTTCGGTCTCCTGAAAGGATGAACAAACTGAGGGCTCGGCTTTGGGCCGAGCGAACTCACTCCGACGCTCAAGTCAGTAAACTTAAAGGGATAAGTTGTTACTTGGCTAAATGTATATTGTAGAGAGATAAGGAAGATAATACCAGATGAATAGTGATTCTTAGGTTAAATTGTGGATCCTTTCCTCAATGAAGGTTGAGGAGTATTTATAGACTTTTCACCTTTTGTCACGTAGTGGCCAAGTGGCCAAGTGACTAGCAGGTGGAAAGACCGATCTACCCTCGGCCGATGGACCTATGCCAGGCCGGCCGAGGGGTCTTGGATATGAGTACGCAGATATGTGCCCCGGCTGGCAGGTTGCCATGCCGAGACCAGCCGACAGCCGATGGGGCCGCGATCGGCTAGGTCGTTTGTCTATGTCGTTGACTTGCTGTGGATATCTTTGACCTTGCTCAATATGTTGACTTGGTCAGCGGTGCAGAATATGCCCCATCAAGAATCATAAGGAAACTATAGCAAGTGGGAAACCCGACTTGGTTTAGGAAATATTTCGAATACGCTCCCGCAAGATGAACGATCCAGGAGCAAGGCCAATCTTGGAACAAAAAAGAGTAAAGTGTTGACGAGACAGCGGTTTTGTAAGTAAGTCGGCCAGTTGATCATCCCTAAAAATGTGAGAGACACGGAGCTTCCCTTCTTGAACTTGAGCACGAACAAAATGAAAAGCAAGAGCCACATGTTTCATACGGGAATGAAAAACCGGGTTACCAGAGTAGTGAGTGGCGCCCAAATTATCACAGTAAATCGTTGGTGAGGCAGACTGAGTGAGACTGAGTTCACTAAGCAAAGAAGAAAGCCAATTAAGCTCAGCGGTTGTGTCGGTAACGACACGAAACTCAGCCTCAGTACATGAACGGGCCAAGGTACGTTGCTTGCGAGAGACCCATGAAATGGGATTGCGACCAAGATAAGTGACATAACCAGTTGTGGAAACATAGGAATCCTTGTCGCCAGCCCAATCGGCATCACAGTAAGCATGAAGATTAAGCGGTGTATGACGAAAGAGCTGAATACCAACACCCATTGTACCATGAAGAAAACACAACAATCGCTTCAATGCAAGCTAATGAGCCTCGGTGGGGGCTTGCATAAATTGAGCAAGCCTGTTAACAGAAAAAAGCAATATCCGGTCGAGTCATCGAAAGATACTGCAGACTACCAATAGCAGCTCGGTAGGTGATGGGATCAGAGTGCAAAACACCTCCGGCCGTTGCAAGGGAAAAATCAGCCGCCATAGGAGTTGAGGCGGGTTTGGGGTCAAGCATGTTATATTTGTCAAGCAAATCATGTACATACTTGATTTGAGTGAGACATAAACCATGCGAATTTGGCGTAATTTCCATACCCAAGAAATAAGACAATGGACCAAGATCCTTGAGCGAAAATTTCGCAGAAAGAGTAGCAATGAAGGACATGACAAACGCAGGTTGTGTACCAGTGACGATTATATCATCAACATAAACAAGTAAATAAAGACGGACAGAAGAACCATGATAAAGAGAGAGTGACAGGTCAACAATGGACACGACAAAACCAAAGGACACAAGAAAGCTTTTTAAGGCGGAATACCAGGCACGAGGAGCCTGCTTTAAACCATAAATGGGCTTCGACAGACGACAAACAAAAGACGGGTTAGCTTCTTGATCAACAAAACCCGGAGGTTGGGTCATAAAAACCGTGTCTTGAAGAGAACCTTGAAGAAAGGCATTGTTAACATCCAATTGACAAAGCGTCTAACCACGACACAAGGCAAGGGAGAGTATGAGACGTACCGTAGTCGGTTTGATAACGGGACTGAAAGTATTAGAATAACTAACGCCAGGACTTTGGTGAAAACCCTTTGCTACAAAACGAGCTTTATACTTCTCTATTATATTGCCAGCTTTATATTTGACCCGAAAAACCCATTTGCAACCAACAACATTATAGGAAGGATCAGGTGGGACAAGGGACCAGGTTTGACTCCGAGTAAGAGCATCAAATTCATCAACCATGGCGGCACGCCAAAGGGGATTGACGAGTGTCTGTTTAACAGTTGTGGGAAGGGGAGATGGAATATTGAGGAGAGTAAGTTTGACATACTTGGGGTTTGGTTTACGAATGTTATGGGTAAGGCGAATAACAACCGTGCGCGAGGGAGGGGGAAGAGGTGGAGGGGGAGGGGGAGGGGAAGGGGGAGGGGGAGTGCCATCCGTGGAGGGGGAGGAAACATGGGAAGGAATGCGGGGAGAAACAGGGGTCAAGGGAGTGGTGGGGGTAGGCGAGGGAGGCGAGGCAGCAGGCGTGGGAGTGGGGGTACCAGGTGAGGGAGTTGAGGCCAGCTCATGGAACCAGGTGGCAGGGGTAAGGGTTGACGATGGCAGAGGGGACAGGGCAAGGGAAGGATACGAAAAATTTCTCAATTTGATAGACATTATCCATTGTTGATAAATTGACTCCCCTCACCTATTACCCTTGGCGAACTCAAGTCGAATCTACTCTTTTTGGCTATGATCTCGTCAGGTTCCTTGTTGGCTCTCATCCCGCGCCATCCCCCACCATCACCACCACCCCAGCTGCTACGGCCACTGAACCCAAACCTGCACCAACATCCTCCCCCAACCCTGCCTTCCACACTTGGTCTCGCCAAGATCGCCTTATTTTTGGTGCTCTTCTTGGTACCCTCCCACCCACCATCTCGCCTCTTCTAATCCGTACCACCACTGCTCAAGAAGCCTGGAAAATTCTTGCCACAACCTATGCTAACCCATCTCGTGGACATATTTTACAAGTCAAGGATCGTCTTGACTCTCTTTCCAAAAACACCCAAACCATATCCGAGTATATGGTTTGATAGATTGCATATACACGGAGAGTCTTGGCGTCCTATCTATTTAATTCGAGATGATCTCATATCTGTTTAATTGAGACAAGCTTCTATCTAATTAATGTGAGAAGAACTCATATCTACTTAACATGAGACACGATCGTCATTATTTAAGACGATCTTCCATCAATTTAATATGAGACAACTTCTCATCTATCTATTTCGAGACGAATTCATATCTATTTAACGTAAGACGGTTTTCTAAGTCTATTGTCATTATAATTTAAGACGATCTTCTATTTACGTCGTTATTATGCGAGACGATATCTATTAATATTATGTGAAACAATCTCCTTATATTTTAATGTGAGAATAGTCCCTTATCAGTTTAATCGGTCTCCTATAAATTTAATGTCAGGCAGGCCCCTATCAATTCAATGTGAGACGGTCTCTTATCACTTTAATGTGAGCTAGTCTTCAATATTTGAATGAGAGACTAATTTATTTATGGAGTAATCTTACCCATACTATTATTTTTTACCCCGCTGAAAAGTCAAATTCTCCAAATTATTAAGACTTAAATGAATTATTCGTCATATGGAGTAATGGTTAATACCATTAAGATGACAATGGTTACTGAAAGAAATAATATCGTCCTTTTTCCCAAAAAGATATTAATATATGATTAATCTTACCAATTTAGATGAGACACTAGAGGTGTTCTATACCAAATCATTTCTTTACCCAGATGGAATAGCTAATTATTATTTTAGCATCCAATAAATTTGGCATTTAAGTGCACAATTGAACATATATTGAGGCATAGCCAACTTCCTATATGATGTTCAACAAGTGCTTAAAAGTACGAGTAAAAGAATTCTGATGTAAAATTGAGGCTAGTGGGGTTCTTATTATACCTGTTTTCCTATAAGCCTTAATTCTTCACAAAACAGTAATGTGCTTAGACTCTTTTGAGTATAGCATATACATTTTACTACATGCAAGTACCTATACTAAAATTGTGTATGATTGATATTAGAAGATCTAAACAATGAAGTTGCACAACAGTACTCAAGGTCCAAAAAACCTTGTAAATTCAATTGTACGAATTGATATTTATCTTAAATGGTTTGAAAGCCACATAATACAAATATGAGTACTTCGTGCTATTTAAATTCACATTTTGGTGCACACCTAAAAATGAAGGTGGCCTAGGTATAAGATACAGCTTAGATTAGAACATTGCTACTATTGGGAAGCTGGTGTGGTGGATTTTTAGCAAGCCAGATAGTTTATGGGTTAAATGGATTCACCAAATTTACCTGAAAGGAGCTCTCTGGGACAACTATCTTCTTAAGACCCATATGAGTGGGAATTGGAAGGCTATCTGTAAAGTTAAGGAGGTTTTTAAGGAGGGATATGACAATGGAGATTGGCTTGCTGATCAGAGAGGCTATAGTGTTAGCTCTGGTTATGAATGGATTAGACATAAGGAGCAGAAAGTAGGGCGGGCTAAACTGGTTTTGAATAACAGGGCCCTCCCTAAGCACAGATTCATGGCTTGGTTAATTTTCAGGAATGCCCTGAACTTGAAGGACAGATTGTTCAAGTTTGGGGTATGTCTAGATGATAAATGTTGTGTGTGCAATGTAGACAAAGAGACTAGCTATCATCTTTTTCAGCAATGCAGGTATAGTAGGCTGATAATGCAGGAAGTATGCTTGTGGCTCCATATCAATATACCTAATGGGAATGGCATCATCTGGATTAGTACGTAGAAGGAATTGGGCGCCAATTCAAAAAAAGCATTTGTCTTACTGCTATAATGGTTGTGTATTACAATGTGTGGCATCAACGAAATATAGCTAGAATGGAAGAAGTGTTGCTGAGTCCAAGGGTCTTGATATCACAAATACAAAGCTTGATCGAAAGTAGAATTCAACAGCTTAGATTGGATGTAGTAAATGCAAGTGATAGAGCATGGATTAACTTGATAGTAGTTAATCTTATATAATGTATTGCAATATCCTTAGTATGTAATAGTATTTGAGCTTAATGAGAATGCTTACATTCTACCAAAAAAAAAAAAAATCACAATTTGATTATTATTATGTGAACAAGTTGGTCTTCTTAGTTGGGCTGTTTATTAAGCAAATTGATAGTTAATTGCATAATACAGTACATACACCCCAGATATCTTATAAAATCTTACGATAGTGCCCACTAATAAATCTCATTAGTATTGATATGAAAAATCGCATTCTATGGTGGTTATTTAAATGATTGCAACCTATCTTGGATATAGTTTTTACCACTTTAGGGAGAGAAAGTAAGTGAAATGTTGGTGAAAACAAAAAGAAGTTTTATCTTATTAAATTACACTTACAGTGTAATATAGGAAGAATGTCAATTCTAGAAATTCTAGTATATGATCATAAAAGTATATCCATATGAAACAGATACACATTTGCACGCATTATTCAATTGCCAATTGGATTAGGACTTTACAAGTCCGTTTAACCGTCAATATATTTATGGTTATTAATGAGCTCATAAACCTGAAATTCATCCAAATCATGGATATTGAAAATAAAACTGTACAGTTTGCATTATCGAGTCATCATGCATGTGCATATATAGAGACTAAGGTAAGCATTTTCATATTATTTTCCTATTACATCATTGCATTACTTCATATCATATAGTTTAGAACCTAGTAACATATCATATGTATGCATACACATTATTGTTGATGATATGATCATTCAAAGAAAAGTTGTAGTATTACAAAAGTGACAAGATTATTTGAAGTGAAGATGTGAAAATCGTTATGAATTACTATCTTCATATTATGAAATTTGAAGCAATTAACACCCCCTATTAATTGAAGGCACCTATTAAGTTGGTCAAATATGAAGATAGCGTTTCTAAGATCGAGAAACTTTGCTACATCATGAGTTGCATTGACAAATACTTTTGTCGACTATTTGTTGGTTTCAGTAAATAACCGCATTCCAAGCACATTAAAACAAAAGTTTGAAAATACAAAATTTAAATTTTGAGTAATAAAACATAATGTTTTCACATTTAATTATCTAGATAAGACGTATTTGAGCTTCAAAAAACTGAAATTTGAATTTTTAAAGTTGGCACCAAGGTAAACAAATTGAATTTCAAGCATTGGAGCCAAGTCGAAAATTGAATCTTCGTCTTGAAACCATGTCAAAATTGAAAATTTGTCTTGGCTCCAAGTCTAATTTCAAATATTTCAAACATTTAAATTTGGCGGCAAGTTTAAAATTCAATTTTAATGCTAGTTTTTATTTACTAGTCTTTAATTACCGATTTTCGCGTGTGATTGCTAGAATAACGATTTATTTACTTAAAACTTAGATATTTTCGAAAAAATATTATAAAAAGTCTCATAGTATTAAAATTATTTTTGAAGTAATTTACAAAAAGTCGGAAAAAAAAATCATTCGAGTGCTCAAAAAAATGGAACAAGAGGTAGAAAAATGATGGAGAAAAAGTTTTTTATTTTTTATTTTTCTTGTTAATGATTTCATTGTTGTTTTATTTCGAGTTATCTTTCGGATTGGGTCAACTTTCGGGTTAATTTCGAGTTATCATATTCGGGTCAGGTCAACAGTCGGGTCGGTATGAGAACCAGGTTGACTCGGGTCACAGATCATCTCGGATTGGGTCGGGTTTGGTTTCAGGTCAACCTTAATCGGGTTACGGGTTCATCAAGTCAGGTCGGGTCGGATCGGGTAAGTTTCGGGTCGCAATATTTTCGGGTCCTGTCGGATCGGGTGAGACCTGCGAGCTCTAGGCATTAGCATGGGGAATGGACGAGTTGCGGTGGACCATAGAGCATAAAGCATGGACGCGGCTAAATACGAGATAATAGGATGGGTGAGGGGAGCACGGTCCCCGCGTGAGGCAATTGGCCAATTTTAGAAGTTTGTTAGAGTGAGCTGTTATTGACTCTTAGCCACTCCCTTTTTCTTCATTTCAAACTACACGTCACTTTCTATTTCCCAATATCCAGCTTGCTACTAACTCAACTACAGCTCACTACCTACCGGCTACCACCCATCACTCACTATATGCACTTGTTAAGAACCTTCATAAACTTACCACTATCCACCCTATATATACGGTATACGGTATACTCCCTCTCTTCAAAATCATATCGATCCATCAACTACCAACACCAAAACACAATACAAATTTACAAATACTACACAAATATGGCATTCTCATCCTCTTTTGTTTTAGCAACACTTTTCCTAGCCACCTTAGTGGCAACGACGCGAGCTAACTTCTACAAAGACTTCGATATCACTTTTGGTGATGGTCGAGCTAGGATTCTTAACAACGGGGAAGACCTCACCCTTTCCTTAGACAAGTACTCGGGATCAGGCTTTCGTTCTAAGAACAACTACTTGTTTGGTAAGATTGATATCAAGATAAAACTTGTTCCTGGTAACTCTGCGGGTAGTGTAACTACTTACTATCTTTCGTCCATGGGACCTACCCACGACGAGATAGATTTCGAGTTTCTTGGAAATGTGACGGGACAACCTTACACTTTACACACCAATGTGTTTGCTCAAGGGAAGGGTAACCGCGAACAACAGTTCCATTTATGGTTCGACCCCACCAAGGATTTTCATACTTATTCAATCCTTTGGAACCCGCAAAGGATTGTATTTTCAGTCGACGACATTCCCATTAGAGAATTTAAGAACATGGAATCAAAGGGGGTATCTTTCCCTAAGAACCAACCCATGAGAGTTTACTCCAGTTTGTGGAATGCTGATGATTGGGCCACACAAGGGGGTCGAGTTAAAGCGGATTGGTCCAAAGCCCCGTTCACAGCCTCATTTAGCAGCTACAAGGCCAATGCCTGCATTTGGACTTCCGGGTCTTCGTCTTGTGGGCCACTTCCAACCCGAGGCTCGGGTTCAAGCTGGCTGACACAAGAACTGAATTCAGCAAGCCTAGAAAGGATGAAGTGGGTACATAAGAAGTATATGGTATACAATTATTGTGCTGATGTTCAAAGGTTCCCTCAAGGCCTCCCTACAGAATGCACCACCACTTCCTAGACCAACCAATTGTTAATCATTTCAGTTCTCGACTGCGTTAATTCTTTATTCTTTGATTCTTGGTAACATTTGTAGAACAAATTCTAAATACAACAATCCATTCTTTAAATTAAGTGCTTGTTTTCAATAATATTAGCTCTTTATTCTGGTTTATAACAGTTCAGAAAAAAACATAGAACTGATAGCAAAAAAGTTCCGTTTTTTTGGTACAAACTGATAGACCTGTACTATCTGACAGCTCAACAACATCCCAAATTCGAAAGGTCCTTCAGTCCAAACAGTCGAAAAATAGTAGAAATTGCAGGTTGATATCAGAAAATCGCAGCAATGACAAGTAAAAACTAAACTGAACTAAATATAAGTGATGAGCAATCTGCATTGGCTGACATCTAAAAGTAAATCACGTATAACAAATTGGCAATTACTCCGTAAAGTGTAAGCAATGAGTTCAAGTAAGAAAGTAGCTGTATATAAACGGAAAAGAGTTGCTGCTACTCAGTACTCAGTATCAATCTCTCTCTGGATTTCAGCCCAAAGCTGATAATACAGCTGGTCATCAAATATGGAGGCGGCAGTAAGGTAACACATCCGATCTTGAGTAAATCGAGAGACAACCTTTCCATCCTTACCAAATGCAACAACGGTATCGCCAATCGGCTCAGCCCATAGAGGATCATTACTCATAAATATATAGTCCATGACAGATTTCCATTTTCCTTGGGGCAATACTTTGAATCCCAATGTTTCCAGCAAGTCAGGTGAATCACACATCAAGGGAATGGTATAAAGTAGGGAGTCGGGAAAAAGCTTCTGAATATTGGGAAACTCACGTTTCATGACGCTGTAGGAGTAATTATAGTCCTCACGTTTCATGACGCTGTAGGAGTCATTATAGTCAACAGCAGTATAGGGGTCAACAATGTAAAGGATGACATTCTTATTGCGAATATCCAACATTGGGACATCCCCAAGCAAAGACTCAAGGGTTGTTAATCTAAGGCGAGTGATCTTGTTTTGTAGGATAACATCTGTTGTGAAAGGATAAGATTTGATCCCATACATTCGTAGAATAAAACTACCGGCAAGGTCTCCAGGGCGTCCATCATGTGGCATAATTATCAATCGGTCTACTGAAAAACAGTTGTGGAGGCGCCAAAGGGTACGACAAATCTTATCATTGAAGGGAAATGTCAACCAAGACGAAGTTGGGCAAGAGGCCAAGACGGATTCTTTCATGTGTTGAAAAAAGGAGACGGGATTAAGATTGAGAAGACTGTTATAGGGGATGGGCACAAGGATAAACTGAAAGTCAAGGCCTTTATTTAGACATTGTTGATGCATATTCAGAAACTTAACCAGGTGCCTCCCGGTAGAGTAGAGGTACAATCCTACAGGTTTGTTGCGGAGGGAAGACATGTTTATAAAATTGTTGGGATCCAGAAGTAGTGGCAAAGAATGGCAATGGAGAAGTTGGTCAAGAGTTATAGGAGGAGGAGTGGTAGAGAGGCGAGATTTGATGGAGAGGTCATGACGGTGGATCTTCTCAAAGTGATCCTTACGAAACGGAAAAGATGCAGCTCCGTACCTGTACAAGAAATGATACGAGTTCTGCAAAACAAGACCAGAAGGATCGATGGCGAGACAAGACACACCACTATGGGGAAGAGAATCAAATATGGGGGGACAGGAGTTGGTGGTGTAACAAGATGAGGGAATTGTAAGGCAGTTAAAAGATAAGGATTTAAAGAAGTCGTAAAAAGGAGGGGGACAAGAAGGGAAATCATAGTCTAAAAGGAGGACGAATTGGACAAGATGAAGAGAAAATTGGAGCGATAATTCAGAGTATAAGGCTTCAAGGGATTGGCAAATAACTTCACTAGGAGTAGTAAAGAGGCAGACGAGGACGTATTTTCCGTAAAGATTAGAAATAGGAACAATTGCTCCTCCACCACCTTTGGAGGGGACCAGATAATCCCGATCACCACCCCTGGATCTGGAAGATGATAGGATGGTTTTGAGATCAACCAATTCGCCTATCTTGAATTCCCGCCGTTTCTTCTCCTCCCTCCGATAACTTATCGTCGGCAAATCATTCAGAGTCAGCATCGCTAAGACAATAATACAGAGATCAAGCTGCAAAACTCAGGACGATTTGTAATCGGAATCCTAAATCCAATTGCAAAATACCTAATTACTCTTCTCAAGATGACTTATAGTCGGCACCACATTCTGCCCTAATGCCACCACCAACTTCTCAATGCCCATTATTTACCAACCATCCCCATTAAATTTGGAACCATCTAATGGTTGTAATTATTTCATAAAATTAATGTTTTAATGAATGCACAGAAAAAATATATTATTTTAGAATAAGGTGTATAGTGTATTACAGCAGAAATGGAGAGAAATGATCCAAATTGCAAATAATGAATAGCATAAATTGATTATTAATCCTTTATATAATTCACTTTTTGAAATTTACTCTTTTATATAAACTTTTTTTAAACTTGGCCCCTATGTAACTTCTTTCTTCAACAAGTTAGAGAAGCTTTGCAAATTGATCACATTTTTCGATTTCATGGTACACCCTTGTATAGTTGTATATATGCAAATTGATCTTTGAAAAGCGTAATTATAAATGCAACTAAGCGATTTTACTTGCTATACTTGAAATTTTCTGACTAAATCCCTTACCTCTCCTTTTCTACTTGAAATTCTGCCTCAATCCCTCAAAATCTATGTCGCAAAATCATATTTTGTTTTCGATTTTTGTCAGAGAAATATAGGTCGTTCACAATATTCTAACTTGTTCATCATCAACCCATAAGTAACTTTTTTCAAATAATGAATAGGGTAAATTGATTATTGCTCCTCCACCTTTAGAGGGGATCAATCCCGTTCACGCCTCGATAGGATGGTTTTCAAATCAACCACTTGGTCTACGCCTATCTTCAATTTCTGTGCTTTCTTCTCCTCCCTCTGCCTCTCACATTCCAGAGTCAGCATCGCTAAGCTTATGTTCACTTCAGTTCAATTCAATTCAACTCAATGCTATATTATTAATAACATCCAAGTTTTCACCTAATTTCCAAACAAACTATAATCCGAAAATAGCCAAAAAAACACACACACACAAGAATAATGTTTGAGAACGATCCTAACAGCTATGATATTTGATGTAAAATGGGGTGTTAATGAAACAACCTGTTTTGATGAAGTATTGTGCGGAGTGTTTTTGTGTTTAATTTGCGGGGGGGAAATGTTAAGTAAACTGGATATGAATTAACTAAGAAACTTCGCAAGATAAATCAACTAAAACTAATTTGCTTCAACCAAGACCACACAGAAACAAGAAGGAAAACAAAGGGATATTTCAATCAAGACCACACAGGAACAAGAATGAAATAAAGGCGCCATAAGGAAGACGAGAACGCTCGCAAGAGTTCAAAGCTGAGAAAAGTTCTCGACACATAATTTTTGTATTCTGAAATGGATGATTGAAAATGAAATACAAGCTCCTTTATATAAAAGAGGAAATAAACTAAAAATATGATTAAAATGTATAACTAAACAACTTGAGAATTCATGAAACGAACCCTTATTATTCCCTAGACTTAACTAACTAGAAAATAGAGAAATCAATAATGAAAAACTTGCATAAGAATCCTTTCCTTCAATGCATTTAATTATGTCACGGTTTCTATAACACAATTGTCTTGTTGGGACCATAAATCCTTTATTACTCGTCCTTTGACGCTCAAAGAGTGCTTATTGGAAAGCTAAGATCAAAATCTAACAGCTCCATTTTTTAATCACCTTAAAATTTAAGTAAGACTTGAGATATGATCAAAACAACCCAACACTGCAAACTATGCCCGCTAAAATTAGATAATTCGAATTGTTTCTTCATGGGCTATTGTAATATGACCCATTAAGCACTTGGACTATCAAATGACGTCCAACTTTTCATTGTAACGAACTTCCATTTTAGCCAGCACCAAAATAAAGACTCGGACTAGCACTAAGTAAGAGTGCACTAGAGCTAGCGCCCAAGCTCAATAATGCTCCTACATAACTATGGGCTTAAAAGAGATTAATGAAGATAATATTGATAGGCGACCCATTAAATAAGTTATACCCCTCATTTTGACATTTAAAACATGGCCTCTTAAACACATTAAATAACCCTAACTATTGAGGTTAATGAAGATAATATTGATGGTAATGTAGAGGCTCAACCGAAACATTGATAGGAAGACTTGCATAAAATTTTTGTAGATTGCCATATAACTTTCCCAATGATGTTTTTATGACAGCTTCTATCATTTGACTCAAATTAAGTACTTATAAAACGTTAAGGCATAACATATATGATTTTCATGTGATTTTTAATAAATACTCCATGTAAAACTTGTATAGCATGAATGAATTGTAAGCTTTTGAAACATAATTGACAATTGATTTAAAAACAAAATCAAAAACCATAATAGTGTATCATGGATGAAGCAAAACGCCTTTAAAAAAGTTAACAGAATTAGTTTAATCATGCAAGCTTTATTTTTCCAACAAAAATGGATTTTATTTCTCTACGCAGTTCCATGTAGGTCTTTTATTTCTTATTTTAAAGACTAAAGTGGTTATGCACTCAATATATAATAAATACGTACCTTATTTCTATGTTACAACATACATCAAACCTATTACAAAAGAAGTTCAATTCTAGCTAGGAGTGCTAAATACAATTTAACCCCTACAATAATTCGAGAAAATAATAAAAGTAATGGGAGAAAGTGTGACATTTTTACGTAAAAGAACATTAGTAAGCACGAAGCCTGTTCAACCTCCATGCAAGATACACCAATTATCAGCCCTTGATCTTATGATGGAGAAGCATCACCTTAACATAATCCATTATTATAATACTCCATTAGGGTTGCAATTAGGAGAGTTGTCTACCAAAATTAGGGATAATCTTTCAGAAACACTTTCATATTTTCCCGTTGTTATGGGAAGATTAACGAAGGATAATATCAATAATGACATGGGAAAATGGGTGATTAAGTGTAATGATGCGGGGTTAAGATTTGTAGAAGCTAAGGCTAAGGGGAGTGTAGAGGAGTGGTTGGAAAATTTAGATGATGAAAAAGAAAACATGTTAGTTCATTGGGAGGATATGTGTCATGTTCCATATCATTGGTCTACCTTTTATATTAAGGTGAGTAAAATGTTATATTACTTTTATTTAAAGACGTTATAAGTCATCATTATAAAACGAATTTAAAATGTCCACGAGTAATTAATAGTGTAGTTATTTGGATCCATTTCACAACATTTATATGATGTTCCTAAGCGAGGTATATTACACTGATTTAATTTAATTGTTTTATTGTTTGAAATTAACTTTAGGAAAAAAAATTGAGGCTTATTGACTAAATTCGATTACCATATGAATCCAGATAAATATAGATATGCGTTATTTCTGAGGTACTAAACTAGGTACTACCATACGAACCAGAATTCAAATCCTATATCTCATTTACATGTCAACCTTGTGTCTCAACTATAACCAATATTTTATCATATTTTCTATGCATGGTTGAAACTGGATTTCTTATTATTTATTAGGTGGATGTTGGTTAAAAGCAGTCGTATATAACATTGTTTTGATATACTAGGTGACTGAATTTGAAGAAGGTGGTCTGGCATTGGGCTTAAGCTGCGCACATATGATTACAGACTCAGTTTGTGCAACACTATTTCTAAAGGCTGTAACGGATATACTTGTAAATGGTAGAGTTTCCGTTCCGCCCTTTTTCCATTCACTTCCTCGTAATAATAATAATAATAGATTATTATTATTAAATTTGGAAAAATCTCACCAAAATCCCAATAACTACTTAATCAACACATACAAATCCTACTTAGAAAGTCCAAGCCCATTAACGGCCAAACATTATAAGACCATTGCTCTTGAATTCAAAGATGATATGGTACAATCTTGCATGAATTTGGCCCAATTAAATGGGCCCACAAATGATGCATATTCTCCTGCCTGCATTGCTCTTATTGGGTTGCTTTGGAATTGTATAAGTAGAGTTAAAGGAATGAGGCATGGACTTATAGATATGTCCATATGTTCAAATATGAGGAAGATTTTAGGTCTAGATCAAGGTTTCTTTGGTAATTGTATGATTTATAACAAAGTTTATGGAAATGGCACAAGAGTGGATGACCTGATGTCGTCGATAAAGGCCATCAAGGATGCAATTGAGAATGTTAACAAAGACGATATTTTGGAGTTGATCGAGTGGCTGGAACATTATAACCGTGATCATTCTTCATCGTTTGTGGTGGATGGTGACAAACTCGAATTTATTAATTTAGAGGATATGGATCCTTATTCAAATATATTCACACAAGGTTATGAACCAATTAGGGTTTCTTATTATAGTGAATCAGGTGTTGAGAAAGATAAAGTCTTGATTCTTCCTTGGCGTCCTAATGAAGGTCAATTAAGCAAGATTGTTATGATTACGCTCCCAAGTGATGAAGTTATCAAGTTGTGTGAAGATCAACATCTTACTCGTTACTCACCACTTATTCTAATGGACCCAAAACATAAGTGAACATGACCAAGGGCAGGCATTTCATGTTTATTATGATCCCACCTCCAAGCTAAATAACTAAATAAGATGGGAGTTGCTATTAACTTGTATAGCCTATGTTGTATTTAAACAATAGTCATCAAAAAATGTTATCTGCCGTGGTTCACTAGATTGAATATTATATTTAGAGAAACTCTTGGCCAAATATTGAGATCGGTTGACCATCAAAATCAACACAAATTCTCATTTAAGACGGTATATCCGTCTTAAGTCAAGTAGTTAGAATAAAACAAAGGCATAATGCATAAGGAAAAGGAAATAGATGTCTTATATGCAAAGTGGGATGATACTTCACCAAGTCTTAAGGGAGACTTGGTGAAAAATCAAAGTGTCCTAATGAAACTGGACAAAGTTCGTACTCCGTATAAAAATTAAAGAAAGAAGGTGCAGGGAAACAGAACACACTTTGTCTTTTGCAAGGCCAAAAAGCATGTTCACTCATCTGTCATGTACAGCCCAATCTTTGGGTACATACATAATTTGCCCAAACAAATTACACAATATAAGAGCGGGAAATCTTACAAGGGTATGAATGCTCTATCTATCACCATTTTGCAAACAAAGAATGTTAAAACTAGAAACCGCTACAACAATTACTCACTCGTGTTGATATAAAATACAGTATTTGCACCGTCAAATATACAGTTGGTTCAGAACTTCAAACAATTGGAGACGTTCAAAGTTTGGAATCACCACGTTATCCCCTTGCAGAATTATTATGACGTTGATTTCTGAAGTAACTTAGAAGATTCTGTGCCTGCAGAAACAAAAAGACCAAGGAATAGAATGACATTTCCTTCACAATGTAAATGATTATATGACTATCCTCCTTGTTTCCCTCTCCAATTCACCAAAGAAATAGTACTATTCTTTGATTATGTATTAAAATGGAGTAAAGGAAAATGACCAACTAAACTTGACTACTTTTTTTTTTCTCCAATTGTTAACTACCAATTACAACCTCTCAGTGTCGTTGACACGGGAGTAGGATTGCGTACATCACCCTTCTTACTCCGTCATTTGCGGGAGCCTTAGTTTTAAAAGGCACGGGATACACCTCTTCTGAATTAGCAAGATGACCAACACATGGAGTAAAAGTTAGGGATAATGGGGAAAAAGAAGGGAATATTAAAAGAACAGAATAAATAAATATAGAAATGGCATAGTAAGGACGTAAGGGGCCTCGCTGGCAGCGCCTTATCTAAGGCGCACCAAGGTGTTTCTATTGGCGTCTCACTGCGCCTTGGGCATAAGCATTTCCCATGTGCCCTTTTTAGAACTCGGGTGGAAGCCCTAAAACACTAATGTAACATTGTTTCTGTTGTATCCTCAAAACGATTAGATATCAAACTAATACCTTCTCTTTGGCTCTAGGTGTCCCTGACTGAGATAAAGCAACCAATGGCGGTACAGCTCCCTCCTGAAGCACCAAATTACAAAATCGAGTACTGTAGGTACAAAGCTGCAAAAGTGCAGCAGCTGCATTCTCCTTCCCTCTTGCAGAACCCAACTCAACCACCTCTACAAGAACCGGGATACCCCCTGCCTGCCCGATGGCAACTCTTCCCTCGGGAATTGTAGCTAGATTTGCCAGAACGGCAACCGCCTTATCGACCATGCCGGCAGCAGGGTCCATCAACTCCACCAAGTGCTTCACGGCACCAGCCTGGACAATCCTAGCTTTATTCTCATGATATATAGACAAATTAAACAAGGCGGTAGCAGCGTCTTTCTTTCCCCGAGGAGTCCCATTACCCAACAACTCAACCAAAGGACCAATAGCCCCCGACCTGCCTATTTTGGATTTGTTTTCCTCAATTACCGATAGGCTAAAGAGAGTGGCAGCCGAGTTTTCACGGGCTTCTGGGGTGCCAGTCTGAAGGACGTGGATTAAAGGTTCAATTGCATCTGCATTTCCAATGGCAATTTTGTTGTTATCATTTATCGACAAATTGAGGAGAGCAGTGACAGCATTCTCTTGAGTCTTTGGATCAGTCGATCTAAGCAGGTCAACCAACAAGCTTATGGCCCCACAGTTGGCTATCACAATCCGATTATCCATGTTGTGTTTGGCAAGTAATCGTAATTGAGATGTTGCTTCTCTTTGAGTTTCAATTAAACTGCTTTTTAGGTCCTCAATCAACTTATTCACTTCAGCTTCAATCTCTGCAAGATCAGGTCGTGTCTCCACGGCAGGTGAACGCGAAGATGCCATTCGAGGAATAAGCCTCTCCGAAGGTCTTCGCCAAATGTTGTGGCTCCGGGATCTAGCTTCACCTAGTCTAGGTGTTAACTCAGGTTCCTTTGGGGAAGTTCCCGATGTGAAATCAGCATGTGGATCTTTGGGCATTTCTCCTGAAACATCAGGACTCCCAACAGATGGACTGCGTGAACCCTGATTGCCATCTACAAACTGGGAGGGAAATCTTGCATCTCCAACGATATCAGCATCACGCGTAGTTATGTCATTCCGTTCAGATGAGTGTTCATCAGAGCTACATGCATTAGTGTATTCTATTCGGGATGGTGACACAGGATGCTGGCCATTTGATTCCACTATTGTACTCTCTGAATGAGTCATCCTGTCTTCCAGAGATCCCTTGCCAACATCCAAACCATGCTCATTTTCAACCATGCCAAATGCAGAGCTATCAAAGGAAGATCGGGTATGGTATGGGGAAGTCCTTTCTCGGTAAAGCTCACTTGAAAAGCTGATGACCTTCTTTTCAGATATCGCAGAGTGAATTGACTCGGGCAATGAATTTTGTTTACCTTTATAATGAGGCCTTGGATGAGAATCTTTCAAGGAACCAGAATTTGTATGTGAAAGTAGGGAAAACTGCTGATCTTGATTGATAGACTTCAAGGGATCAGGGAGCTTCACATTGTTAATGTCACACCAGTTCGCAATGAGTGCCTTAACAGTATAATTGGGTATCAAATTGGTGTGGCCTAATGTCTGCCTAGTCTTTGGACAGACAGTAAGACCAAGATCGAGCCATTTCCTGATATAAACACGTTCATAGGTTTGCCCTGAAGCTACAATCACAGGGTCTGTCATGAGTTCAAGTGAAAGGGGACAGCAAAAATCAGGTGGTATAGGGACGGGTGTACAACTCTGAGACTGCTTTAACATCACAAGGCGATCATGCATTCGTGTGACCAGTGTAATTAACTGTTCAATATAATCCACTTCCGCATTCTTTTCAGCCTGGTCAGCATTCTCTTTCAACTTTTCAAGTGCCACAGCCTCGATAAGAATCTCCTGGTTAGATCTCAAACCTACACAATTTGCAACTTTCACAAGCAACTCAGAGCTAGGGCCGTGGCTGCTCATTTGGTCGCTCAAAGCCTCAGCAATGACTATGGATGTAGCATCACAACCTAAGTTCTTCACCTTTTGCATACATTGCTGTTCAACCAGAACAACATAAGTGTATATACAAGATAAGATTATGTAGTTCAATGATGTCAATGTGAACTGCAAACAGAGAGTTCTAGAAGCAAAGTATTTTAAATATTTAAAGTAATACTCCCTCCATTTTTTCAATAAGCCCCGTTTTCGTTCAGTAGCAAATTTAATCATTTCGCCCCAGCTCCATTTCTAGCATATTTTTGTTTGCAAAGTGACCACTTTATCCACTCTGTCATCTCACATATGTGCAATTCAACGATCGATCCCCTTTCTCGTTCACACATGTGCAATTAGACTACCACCAATACCCCTACCTTTTTCCCTTGGCTAAATTTTTTTGCCAAACCCCTTAACCTTAGTGAAAAAATGAAGGGAGAATTTGTCATGCATAAAATTCAGAAGAGTTCGTTTTGCTCATTATGTGTATGACATGGCCTTCCAATCAGCAAGAGAAACTACCTCTAGAGATGAAGGGATCAGCTCTGAAGGAAGGGACTGGAGTGAATCTTTCAACAGGCGAAAGAATTCCAGAACAGAGGTCTGGATTCTTGACGTCAACAACTCAGCTTGAAGTGCCTACAGATAAGATAAATCAGAAGGCATGCATCAGACAATTTCAGGGACAGCTAGCAGCTTATAGAGAAGGAGGAATGGAGGACATGTATATAAATGTCAAGCATAATTCTGACAGCCTAGAAAAAGTGGAGAAGAATCCACAAAACAGTCATGCATCTTTTTCTCTGGAAGTAAAGTCAGCACCGAAGTGTACACTTTTATGCCCTGAAAATTATTCAGACTTTAATACTCTTTTAAGTCCATCATTCAAAACACGCTTCATTCAACCCTATCTTCAACATTTGACACATTCAGAGTATCAGTAGTTATTTTGGTCATTATACTTGGTTACTATCATAAGAAATAAAAGTAATCAAATAGATGCAAGAACAGCTCTTGTATAAATGGCAGGGTTTCGTAGAGTATACCAGCCGAGACAACTAACGTAACACTATTATAAGAAAGAAAGGAAAACAAAAAAGGAACGAGTTTAGTATGAATGGTAGAGTTTGGAAGAGTACACAGTAGAAACAACTAAAGCAATACTACAGGAAATCATATTCAGAACTACAGGAAATCATATTCAGAAGACAATTCACATAAATCTAGAGGGTGTGGGTCAAAATAGAACAAAAGCTGTAAACTAGAGTACATAACTACGGTCAAAACAAAATCAATAATTTCTGGTATCCAGCAATTTGAAAAACTAAGTTGAACTTAATTGAAAAAGAACATTCGCAGCAGCTTTCATTATCCAATAAATGAACAAAATCACAGCGACATTCTTCAACCACGTGCCCAAGCGAACTTCATAAACTGTAAAATGCAACATTATTCCCCTTCAAAATATTATGAGTGTCCTTTTCCCATAAGGCATCCTAATTGTGATCAAATTGCCAAACCGAGATATAATATCAGGTCTAATCCCAAAATATAATCTAAAATACTGGATTCATGTCCATGTTACTGAATTACTCTTGAAAAGGTTTGGCTACTCATTGACGGTAACCCGCACATTGAAATGATATTCCCTAACATTGAAGGAACAACACAGCAAGACAATTCAAGATTGGGGCAGGCTCAACAACTTCCATAAACAGATCAATGCAAGAACGAAACAGGAAACAAAACTCCTTTGATATATACAAAAGTTTTTGAGACATACAAGATAAACTCTGCTTGACAATGAATCCCAGCTCTCCATAACATCTCGTGACTCATCAATGGACAGCCCAATTTGTTCAAGTGGCTTGCTAAGTAGTTCATCAGACGCTACTTTGGTATCTATAACCGCGTCAAGTATTGACTTTAACAACTTTAATATTTCTTCCATCTTTTGAGTATTTTTCCGTAGTGGTTCTAAATTAAAGTTGTCACTCGATGATAAACGCAAAAAAGAAGAGATGTTGTGAAGAAGAGCCCTCCACAATGACACCTCCATCAAATCTGCATTGAGTATCAAAGCAACAAAGATGTTAATCAAAAAAAAGAGAGAAGAAAAACTGACTAGTGTCACAACATCTATTACTTTGTTCAGGCTTGTAGACAAAACTAGGACACCTAACTGCAAACGTTCGTACAGCAATGAAAGTTGAAACATGTGAACAAACTCAACATAGTAGTTGGACTCACACTCCAAAAAAAACCTAAATATATCATAAGAAAAGAAGCTTCATTTTCAGGACTAACACATTCAGATGAATGCAGGATCTGCATAATACATAAGAACAATTACTCATTCAAGGATGATGTCAAAATTAGATCTTCCGCAGCAATCTCAAAGAGCCTCCTTAGCCAAAAAGGTTTAAGCAGTTATTTCAAATGTTTGATCGTGTCAGTAATCATATTAACAATACCTATTGGTCAAATGTCAACAGTTACGACTTCGAACTATATGGGCATCTCTCAAAACATGAAATTTTTGGAGGTTGAGGCACAAACTTAATCTCTTTCATATCAGAAATGTCATTCTATTGTCATGAAAACTGCTAGACAACTTTAGCAACAAACACTATTGCCAAGCAGAAATAAGTATCTCACTATGTCAACAGAACTAACAACTCATTGAGAAAGAATCCTGTTGGAGGTGTTCACTGTCCAGGAAATTGGGTCGCAGCCGTGGAATCAAATCGCAGTTGCAACAGTCCATCACGGCTACATTATAAAGGTATTTAGATCACTGCAACACTAATTACAACCGGTAACGACTAGTTCTCATCCATAATAATGAGCGAAATCAGTCTTAATCGCATGGCTGAATCAAGCTAGCACCGTTGAATCAAATCTCGGTTGCAACAGTCCATCACGGCTACATTGTTAAGGTATTTAGATCATTGCAAAACAAAGAACCGATGACGATAGTTCTCATCCATAACAATCAGCGAAATCAGTCTTAATTGCGTGGCTGAATCAAGCTAGTACTCTTCTCCTTGGGCCACTTGTTAGTTGTTACTCTACTAATCTACTATTTAGGGCCTTCTAAGAATAAAGGTAATTGTTAGTGGGGTAAGAGATTAAATAAAAGGGAAACACGATGAAAATGTTGGCTAAGGTGGGAGAAATTATTGATCCAACCCGAAAACACGATATGAAACCAAACATAAAGTTAACGGGTTAGGGTTAAGAAGATGTAACTTATGTAAGTAATTAGGTTGACACGGACACAACACGACACGACACAAATTTATAGGGTCGGGTTAGGGTTGAAGTCTCCCGACCTAACATGAATAAGTCGCTTATTTAAACAGGGCAGGTTTGGTTTGGGTGGGTCGGTAACCTACCTAATCTGTTTAAACATAAGATATATCATTCATCATTTTTAATGGGTCTAATGTCGTAATCACCTTAAGCGGGTTGAAAATGATATGCTTATAAACAAATGGGTTAAAATAGCTGAGTTGGTTTACAAAAAAAAGTGAGGTTAGGGTTGAGGCAACCGGGGGATTATGCAATAGGGACAGGTTTGGGTTGGAAACATACTAAGCCTTTAACGTTGACACAAATGAGAACCCAACACGACCTGATTTGTTTGCCATGACTATTGGCAAGTGATGGTAATGGAGAGCGGAAAGAAAGGTGATGGGGAACTATAACTCCCATTTGAGGGTATGCATTCCTCCAGGGGGGGTGGAAAACTATTGCCCTTGTTTATGTTTATGTTTATGAGCCAAGTGTTTACTAATATTATCCGTCATTTTTGTCGTCAATTGTCACCACTTTTCTAGGTTGTCTCCTTATTCTACAAGGAAAATAATGACCTGGCAGAGCAACTAAAAAGGGGTAATGGAGAGGTTCATTTCCTCTACTAGACTCACATAATATACTATTTCAGTCCCACCTCGCATCGATCGCTTGATCGATCGGAGAGATTTATAGAATGTCGAGCGCTAAAGGGAAATGGAGAAGATCGAAATTGTTAGTTGGGCGTGTTATTGGTCAACCCTGACGAGTAAAAAGAATTGACAATCTAATAAAAATAAGAATTGAGACTATTAAACCAAATAACAAGTGATAATAAATCAAACCTGTTTGAAAGGAATTGAAATTCAGGATGGATCTTGAATTGCTGATTTCACCTTAAACTCTTCAAGTATTCTGAAATTAACAAGAAACAAAATTAGTGGGAGCTGAAATTGCAGCTAAACACAAATTAAACTAAACAAAATAAAATCAAAGATCCTAAACAATGGAAAGATTGATACCGAAATTAGTAGGAGAAAGTTAAGGTTGGAAGGTTGAAGAATAGATAAATAAGGGTTAAATTGAAAATGAAGTGATCTGACGAAGATGAAGATGGTGAAAATTAGGGTTTGTTAATAGTTATGTACGAGTAAGAGGGGGAAAAGGAGTTGAATTGAATAGTAAAATTAATGGTGGTGGTGGTGGTGGTGGTGGTGGTGGTGGTGATGAATTGATGATGATTAATGGGAAAAGGAAAATGGTAAACAAAAATGGTATGGGGATATTGGAACAAGCTGCTGCTTACGGGGTTTGGTCCTTTCGGAGATGCTGCTCACATCATCACTTTGCGAGTTACTTGTTCTTTTTCCTTTTTTATCCATCTCTCGCTAGTCGCCACTAGATCTCTTAAAATTTGGCTCTACCCAACCTAATCCGTTTCTTCTCGGGTAAGATCTGAAATTCGTTACTCGCTCGTGTTAAATTTAAAATGACCCGTTAATTTAAGTTGGAGATCCGCGAAAGTGGTGATTAGCCCCCATAATTTTAGCCATTTGTGAGATTAGGCCTCATAACTTTGATAAAAAGTGAAATTCAACCCAATTTTTTATTTTCAACCAAAATTGTACCCAAAAAAAATCAATTTCATTCATTTACACAATTTATAAGTATACAATAAAAGTTGCAAAAAAAATAAAATTGTGTATGCAATTTATTACTTGTTGTTGGAAACAAATATTTGAATGAATTAAATAAAATTAAAAACTTATAAACGTATCTCATATATATGTGAGTTATAATAAAATTAGTAAAAACTATTCTAAAATTATGTTAATAAATTAAATAAATACTTTTAGAACGTCAATAATTATTTAGTGTATAATAAACTTATATATAAAATGATTTAATGATATGATTTAAGTTGAAAAGAGAAATTGAGTTAGATTTCACTTTCTACCAAAGTTATGGGGCCTAATTACTACATTTGTAAGTTATGGGGCTTAATCTCACAATTTGCTAAAGTTTTGGGGGCTAATTACGATTTTCGCGGTTTGCGATCTAACTTGTTGAGTCAAAGATAAATCAAAAATATTTATGTACTCCGTGTTATTTTTTTTGAAATAAAATCACAAGGGTTTTAAATTATATTAACTAAATCATGAGAAACAAATTTAGCAATGTTTGGAGGCATACCCTCATACCAAATTCTTCTCTCTAACTGCCAAGGCCACATATGAGCTAATTCATGGGCCACTCTATTAAACTGACGTCTAGCAAATAAAAACTCAACAGACTCAAAAGCTAAACATAACTCGTAAATATCATCATAAATAAGAAAAATATCACTCCTTCCGGTGCTCCTCTTCTTTAAGTCTTGAATCACATTCAAACAGCCGCTTTCGATTATCACTCTTGCAATGCCATGTCTTCTTGCTTCGGTTAACCCCAAGAGAACCGCTTCCGCTTCAAGTAACTTAGGCTCCTTCTCCATTAGCTTCTGCAGCGCCACACACCACTTCACACTACCCCCTGCATCTCGACATACCACTCCCATCCCCGACCCCTGTCCACATACAATCCCCGTATCCACATTAACTTTACACCACCCCTCCCTCGGTCGCTCCCACCTATCCACCGTCACACCGTGCACTATACCCGGACCCCCTTCCACCGTTGTACTCGCCTCCTGCATTTCCTGTATTAACTCCTTCACCCTGCTCAACACGTCTCGCACGCACACATTGCATCCCTCAAAGATCGACTTATTCCTCGCTTCCCATATCGCCCAGCACCCAGTCATTAAAGCCACACAATCCTCCATATTCGCTTCTCTCATCATCGCCTCACCCCACTCCCTCACCTTAATGAACCCGACCTCCCTCATTGTATCCAACTCCAGCCCATCCCATACTCCCCCAACCCAGTCACACCCTCGTACAACATGTAGACACGTCTCCACATCATACGAACAAATAGGACAACCACGAGCTATCCCACTTATCCGACGAGCTAAATTATGCCTAGTAGCAATAACTTCATTACACAACTGCCAGAAGAACACTTTAATTCGCGGGAGTACCGGTACTTTCCATATCTTGTTCCATAACCATTTCTCCCGGGCAAAGTCCGACTGCTCCACCAACTCTTCCCCCTCCCCATCCTGCGCCCAATAGGCTGACCTCACCGAGTAGTTACCATCCTTTGTCAGATCCCAACACCACTCATCCTGTTGTTCCCTTTCACTAAGACGAATGTTCATAATCCTTTCAACCTCAAATGGCAAAAACAAACCCGAGACTCTCTCCTGATCCCACGCACGACCTCCCGGCAACAACAAATCAGCGACTCTCATATTCACGTTCGCAGAACCTAATGGCGAAAGAACGAACTTCGATTTCGACTCCTGAATCCACGGATCGAGCCAAACCCGCGTCCCCATTCCATTACCAATACGCTTCCTAGCTGCTAAACTGATGACATCACGAGCCTCCCATATACTCCTCCATGTATAGCTTGGGTTTGTCCCTAACTCGGCCTCCATAAAGTCGGAAGAAGGAAAATACTTAGCTTTTAAAACCCGCGTTAGAAACGAATTCACATCAGTCATAAGCCGCCATCCTTGCTTACCCAACAAAGCCCTATTAAATTTGTTGAAATCTCGAAACCCCAACCCACCCCTATCCTTCGGCCTACATAGTTTATCCCAAGCCAACCATGCCATCTTCCGCTTTCCACCCTCAGAACCCCACCAAAATCTAGAAACAACAGCACGTAGCTCGTCACAAAAGTTAGCTGGTAGTTTAAACACACTCATCGCATATGTCGGAATTGATTGGGCAATTGCCTTTATCAACACTTCCCGATCGGCTTTACTAAGTAGTAAACCACTCCAACCTTGCAACTTCTTACTAAGCTTGTCCCTAACAATTTTCGTGATCACCTGCTTCGAATGCCCTACAACTGTCGGTAAACCCAAATATCGATCCCGCACATCAACTACACGGACTCCTAGAACAGCCGCCACTCGCCGTCTCCTATCCTCCCTTGTTCCCTTACTGAAAGGCACCGTCGTCTTACCAAAATTAACTAACTGCCCAGAAGCCACCTCATACTCCCTAAGAATACCTTTCACTCTCATAGCTTCTGCCTCATTTGCCTTTACAAAAAATATACTATCGTCTGCAAAAAGTAAATGAGACACAACAGGAGCCGTCGCAGCAATACGAATCCCATGTAGTGAGTTACTCTCCACTGCTCTCCTAATAAGACTAAACAGAACTTCAGTGCACAAAATAAACAAATATGGAGAAATCGGATCACCTTGCCTCAATCCTCTAGTCGGTCTAAACATCGCTGAAGTCTTGCCGTTGACCAGAATCTCATACTTTACCGATGTCACACACTCCATAACTCGTCCTACCCATAAATCATCAAATCCCATGCGCCCCAAAAGCTCTTTCAAAAAAAGCCATTCTACCCTGTCGTATGCCTTAGACATATCTAATTTAAGAGCCATATGCCCTCCACCACCCCTCGAATTTTTCATATAATGAAACATTTCGAAAGCCAGTAGGATATTGTCTGTAATAATACGACCAGGAGTGAACGCACTTTGATTCTCAGAGACTATATCCCCTAAAAACAGCTTCAATCTATTAGCCAGAACCTTTGACACAATCTTATATAATACATTACACAAACTTATGTAGATACCTCATTTCTGCACCTCCCGCAAACCACCCGGTGATGATTGGGCCGCATGTTTGATACGCGGAACGATTTGTGACAGTTCATAAGATTATCGTCAAGTGATTGCTCAAATATTAAATGTCTACCTCTTAGATGTCATCTACGTCCCGATACGGTCGTTTTGGCAGTAATTAGAGTACATTCGGAGTCCCGGTCAAAAACCGTCTCCATTTTCTGATAACCGTTAAATCCCGAGTCAGAATATTCTGGAATGTTCCGGATATTTCTATTCCATATTTTACAAATATTATCTTTTGGCAAATAATATCCCGTAATATTCATAAAATAATCGAATTATTTCCGTCCTACCATAACTCAAACGCGGAAATCTTTCTTCAGCAGGAGGAAACCTCCTGGGAATAGACGCAGCAGGTGCTGCGCCTCTTCCAAGAGACGCAGTGTCTGCTGCGCCTCTTCCCAGGCTCTTCTTTGCATGTCTTACGTATCTTTTTCATATCTTTCCGAGATTCACTTCCAAAGAGTCTCCGAAACCCTAATTCCTTCACGTGATTAGTATAAATAGGAGCCTTCGCTCCTCATATTTCTCACGCGAGTGTCCGCCCTTCTCTTCTCCCTTTGCATTCTAGACTTTGTTCTTACTTATTGGCGCCTACGTGCTTAAACTTTCGACCACGTAAGCTCGGATCTTTCCGGGTACCAGCCTCTCCGTTGCATGACCGACCAATTTGACCAACTACACTCAATCAATTTAATTAACCAATCGTTTTCCTCTTACGAGGGCACTCTCTTTGCATTCGCGTCGAGCATCACTAATCGATATCTTAGTTCTTCTCGTTTCGTCAACATGTAAGTCTGAGGGTGTATAATCCTTATTTATTTATTGTATTTTACCTTTTCGTATCACCAATTGTAAGGTTTACGTCGAAAGTACCATTTAAAACCGATTTCTAAAACCCTTTGTTAAAATCTGTTTTTGCGGATTTCCAGTAAATAACCGTCGAGAAAGGACGCAGCAACTGCTGCGCCTCTTCGAAGGAGCGCAGTTCCTGCTGCGCCTCTTCGTGAGGCTGCCGCAGTTCCTGCTTCCTTTGTTCTTCGTTTGTCCTCTGTAATTCGTGTTCAAATCTTGCTTTTGCTTGTTTCGTCTGTTAATTCTTCGTTATAATAGCATATAATTCACATGTATATTTAATCATCACCATTAGCATGTTCAATTCATCATAAATCCGACTTAGATCCTAAATAATCGATATTTACGGGTTTTCGTCATTAAATTCAAACCCGGATTTTAGAGATTCAATTTGTTCATATTGAGTTTCTGGAATTCATCATTGATATAGTTTAACCTGTTTATTCGCATGTTCGTCACATATTCGTTGTATATCCGTCGTATTTAGCCTAATTGACTTATTCCAATAGAGGACTCATTAATATTTTCATCGTTATTTCATGTAAATAATCCGTTTCCGATTCATCCTATCCATGTTTATCGCTTTTACGACCATCATTCACATGTAATTAACCTATTAATCACTTCCATCCGAGTAAATATTTCAATCCATCATTAAAATCACCAATCAAATTAACGATTTGCGATTCGGCTTACGGCCAGAACTCACTTTGGAATGACGCAGAAGAATCGCGCGCTCTTCCAGGGGCTAGCGATCTCTTGCGCTGTTCAGGATGATTTCTGTCCCTGAACTCCGTTTCTGCCTTGACCTAGTTTATTTAGCTTACGTATTAATTAACTATTATCCGTATTATCACTTTCTGTTTCGTTCGTTAATTTATTTGTTTCATTCTTTTATTTCTTTTTCTCAAATTATCCGTTTTAAAGGTATTTTCGACATAAATCGCCTATTCCAATGTAATTAATGTAATCATCATTCTTGTAATTTATATTTATCATTGTATTTCTTTTATTGCTTGTATGCTTCACATGTAAACGAGCATTAAATCCTACTTCGACCCCATTGTATGCTAATTACGTGTCAACCGACTTAGTTAAATCTTCACATGCTAGGATTAAAACTTGGATGTTGCATTGCATGCATATAGCCGACGGTATATCAAGTACGAATGACTTCCCTAATCATTAGTAGAGGCCGCTATCGAGGCGGGCGGGATTAGGTGTTCGATCAAAAGAGCTTCCTAATACGTACCCTCACCCCTTACTCCAGATCTCCGTGAGCATCCGTGTTCATTGGCATCCGCGAGAGTCATTCTAGACATAGAATGCTATGGGTAACGATTGCTTAGTGTTCATGTCACTACTTTGTGTCTTGACATGACATGAGGTATTCGAACGGTTCCAATTTCCCATAAAAATTGGTGGCGACTCCATACAAAATGCAAACGCTTGTTTTCGACCTTCACCAGCGCCCCGTGGCAGCCCGTCTGTCCACGATTTGGCGACTCACTGGGGATAATACACTTACGTGTAGCAAGGGTGAAACTTGAACAAGGTTAGGGAATAATTTGTACAAGACAATTGTCGGTTTTCATAACTCGGTCTTCCTAGATCGTTTATTCGGCCTTCCTAGGCCCAACCCAACCCATTCGACCAATCGTCCCGTCTAAACGGTCCTAATTCTTATTTGGGCCTAAGGATGGATAGCGATTGACGTCATCCATACCATGATGCTTACTCTTGTTTGTATCAAGGGCCTTCACTACTTGAGGAAATGGACTAGGAATTGGCCTTACTCTTGTTTGGCACGAACCTCTCCACAGACTTCGGGTTTGATGGTTCGGTATGGCAACCCACCCTTTAAACCAAAACCCTTTTAAATGCACTCAGCATCCCGTTATAATGCTTGTATAAATGTGTAAACCTTACGTGATCACCATTTCTAAACAAATCATGACGAATTTTCAAAAATCAAAACCCAATTTCAAAACAAAAATTCGAAAAAGGCCTTCAATTAGCGCAAAATCCGGTCAAAACTCTGTCCGTTTGTCGTGTCAAAATTCGGGTCACAAGCCCATTTCAAAACCTCACTTCGAGTCCACTCCTACAACTACACTACAGTTGACTAGGACACACATTTTCAAAGACCTTGTCTTTCTTCAAAACTCACTCAACACAAGTGGCACACACCCACTTCACGAGTCAAAACTTTTCCTCTTTTAGCAAGTGTGATAGAATGGTCGATCGTGTTTTGATTCGTCGCCGACCTCTTATCCAGTTTCCAAGATGCCCGGATCAAGTGATGAAACAAATCTCCAACAAATTCAAGATAGTAATGATCGAATCCTAGCCGCGCTAGCCCAAATGCAAGTTACCCAAAACCAAACCTATGACCGCCTTGAACTCATCGAAGGCCGTATCTTTGAGGTAGAGGGAAGGTTGCCTCCCCTTAAAAGTGAAGTACTACGTTACTCCGATGACGAGTCTAGGGATGAGAATCCTATCATAGGAACGACTGCAGCTGAGAAAAGACTCCAATACCTAGAGGAGCAATTGATGTACCTTAAGGGGGATGACATTTATAGGGAAAACAATCGCAAGTATGAAGCCGTCAATTCCAAATTGCCAACTAACTTTAACATGACGGATATCCCTAAGTTCAAAGGACATGAGAACCCTTTGAACCACATCCGTGCCTTCAAGGATTACATGTCTATCAAAGGCATCAAACCCGAGATGTTCTTAAGGATCTTTCCTTCATCTCTTGACACCATCCCGAAGCAATGGTTCTACACTTTAGATCACAAGAAGGTCGCTACTTGGGAAGACGCCGCAATCGAGTTCTCTAAACAATATGCGGATAATGCCGAGATCCAAGTCAACATGCGTACTCTAGAGGTTCTTACCCAAAATGACAAAGAAGGATTCACCGACTTCCTAAGTAGGTGGAGGAAGACTAGTACTCAACTAGTTGAACGCCGGATGAGAGGCTACTCTTGTGGAAAAGTTTGTGGATAATCTCAAGCCCATATATGCCAACCATTTGAGATATCAAAACATCAAGACTTTCAAGGACTTAACCGTATTAGGGACACGGATTGAAGATGACATCCGTAAAGGACTCTTGTCCAAAACGGTAGGTCGAGGATATCAAGGGTCCACAAGTCGTTCATACGGCTCTACTAGCAATACCGACGAAGTTAACCTTCTCGAGCCATCTAAGAAAACTACTCCACCAAGGAAATTCACAAACCTTGGGGATACGTACTCCAACGCTCTAAAAAGGTTAATGAAGCAAGGTAAACTCCAACCCATTGGACCTACTCCCGAACCCGAAAAGAAGTCCAAGTTTTGGGATGAAAATTCATACTGTGAATACCATAGGGGCAAAGGGCACGACACAGAAAAATGCTACAAGTTGAAACACGTGCTTCAAGATATGATTGAAGATGGTCTACTTCCAATCCCACCAGGAGGTAAGCCCAACAACACTCAGAATCCTCGTGGAGTTCTGGTGATTACAAGTGACGAATCTACCTTAGATTGCTCACACCTCATTTCTCCCACCGAAAATGAAATTCATGCAATTGAGAAAGAAAGGCTCTACTCTACTATCTCCCCCACCATTTCCCACTTCATCACATGGGCAAGGAATGTAGATAGACAAGTGTGGGAACTAGAAAACATGGTAACGACCTTGCGCAATCCCAACGCAATACCTAAAGAACGTGTACCATTGATCTTCTCTCAAAATACCACTATGCAAGAAGTAGTCACCGTGGTTGATAAACTAGTCGATCAAATCATACGACTAGAAAGTGATATCATGAGAATGAAGGAACTAGTCGATTAATGGGGTTTGGGCCGATGATGACGAGGACGAGTATCTCATCGAAAATTCCCTAGTCAAGGAAATAGTCCAAAATGGTGAAGACCAAGATGTGGATCACCTAACTCGTTCGGGTCGCCCATATCAAAGCACTACTCAAAACGGTCCAACCAACGTCATCACACCGAATGACAACGAAGATGACCCCACTGATCATTTGCTCAAGCAATTTGAGAAGACCAAGGTGATCTTTCATCCGGCAACTAGTGGCAAGTTCATTTCCACATCGCCAAGCTTTACTGCAAGCTTTGGCCAAATTGAATGTAGCACATAACTCTACTCCTGAAGATATAGTCAACTTGGTCTTCCAAGAATCACCTAAGCTAAGTAATCCTATTACTTTCTCGGATGGAGACTTGCCACCTTTTGGCGCTAATCACAACCTTGCTCTATATATCACTGTCATCTGTCTAAAGAAAAATGTGCCAATGACCTTGGTAGACGATGGCTCCGCGGTCAACGTCATACCCCTCAAAACGGCATACAAACTAGGCATGAAAGAGTCGGATTGGACTCCTACAAATCAAGGTGTTCGTGCATATGATGGTACGCGACGAAAAGTGGTAGGACTTGCTAACCTAACCATAGCCACAGGACCAATCGAACGGAAGGTTAACTTCCAAATAGTGGACATCGAAGCTTCATTCAACATACTTCTGGGAAGGCCTTGGATTCATGCTTCCAAAGCGGTAACATCCACCCTTCATCAAAAGATCAAGATCCCACTAAATGGCAAAGTAGTGACAATCACTTCGTCACCCATCAAGGCAATAATCGAGAAGCAATCAAACAATCAAGTCCTTGCGGATCCTATATACGAACTTGGGGGCTTCCAAAGTGTAAGCGTCATAGAAAGTGAGTTGGCACCCTTATACTATAATCCCTACTCCAACTTGGTGGTCAACCACATACTCAAATCTCAGGGATACTTCCCGGGAATGCCTTTGAACCCAATTCGGAAGAATACCTTCGCACCATACAAGGAAGGCAACTCAACAAGAATACCACTTGGTTTAGGGTACAAACCCACAAAAGAGGAAGTTCTCGAAATGCTCGCCCAAGTCCAAAACCGCAAGCACGTAGGAGTCCAAATGAGGCCATATCTCCCCACTTTAAATGGGTACTTTGTTCAAGAAGGAAGTTCAGAACTCTTTCACGGATTTCCCGAACCTTGGCATTATCTTGAGAGGAAGCTAGCCGGAATCGAGATCTTTCATGATTGCTACTTCATTCCTCCAGAAACGGTTCCTACCGTCAAAACCCGTCAAGCACCTTGCTTAGACGAACAAGCTGTTAGCCTATTGTTTGGAGAAGATCGATTCATTAGGGCCGCGCAGGATGAGATCATTACTATGATACTTCAGGACGATCGCTTCAACCCCACCGCCTTGATCACAGAAATCGACACAAAGCAGCAGAAAGGATGGAGAAAATCTATCAAATGGACCAACAACCAAGGAAGACTCTTCAAGCTCACTACTGGAGAAGGAGAGATGTTTAAAGGAGAACCAGAAGACGACGAGTTCGAGTCGGAGTCGGAGTCAGAGTCAGAGTCGGAGTCTAGAGAAGTCATTAGAGAATCTACTCCTGTTGTCATCCCCACTCCCTTCATTTCTCCTAGCTTAGCCTCGAGTAGTCACAGTGGTTCGGGAAATGCCCCAATTACTGTCCCTTTGCCGCCACTGACCATGGATCAGTTGGCTTCTTTGTTTCAACTTTACTCAAATCTTAATATGAATAAATCAGGTTCTGCTTACTCTTTGTGTTATCTTGAGTGCAATTCTGTTTACGATGATACTGAGGATGACCAAGACCCAGACTTGACCGAAATACCTCCCTACGTAGCCAAAGAAATACTACAGGAAGGGGAAGGGGGACCTGTAATAGAGGACACCGAACCCATCAATGTAGGAACCGAACTAGAACCCAAAGAACTTAGGATAGGGACTACCTTGAGCTCAACCGAAAGGGCCGATTTCATAGACCTCCTAAATGAATTCAAAGACGTTTTCGCTTGGTCCTACAAAGACATGCCAGGGATCGACAGGGATATTGCCGAACATAGAATTCCGATTAAGCCAGGTTTCAAACCTGTGAAACAGAAGCTTCGACGAATGAGAACAGAATGGGCTCTAAAGATTAAGGAAGAAGTGGACAAGCAATTCAAAGCCGGGTTCATCAAAGTTTCCGAGTATTCTGACTGGGTAGCTAACATAGTACCCGTGCCCAAAAAGGATGGGAGAATCCGTGTCTGTGTTGATTTTAGGGACTTGAACAAAGCGAGTCCAAAAGATGACTTCCCTCTACCTCACATTGACATATTGGTAGATAATACTGCAGACCACGCATTACTATCCTTCATGGATGGATATGCGGGTTATAACCAAATCAAGATGGCCATGGAAGATATGCACAAGACCGCATTCGTCACCCAATGGGGAACATATTGCTATACGGTAATGCCATTCGGATTGATCAACGCCGGAGCTACATACCAACGCACCGCAACTACACTCCTACATGACATGATGCACAAAGAAGTTGAGGTATATGTAGATGACATGATCGTCAAATCCAAGTAAAGAGAGGGACATATTGCAAACCTTCGCAAGTTCTTCGCAAGGCTACGAAAGTACAACATGAGACTCAACCCCGTAAATGCACATTTGGGGTAACATCCGGGAAACTCCTGGGATATGTCGTTAGCCAACGCGGTATAGAAATAGATCCTTCAAAAATCAAAGCTCTGATTGAAATGCCACAACCTCAAACGAGAAAAAGAAGTCGAGGATTCTGGGAAAAGTACAAGACATAAGTCGATTCATATCGAAACTTACGATGATTTGTGAGCCTATCTTCAAGAAACTCAAGAAAACAGACCACACCATGTGGGATGATGATTGTCAAAAAGCGTTTGACCGAATTAAGGAGATATTGGCTAAACCACCAGTGCTCATGCCACCGCAATGAGATCAACCTCTTGGTTTATATCTCACAGTAACGGAAACCGCCATGGGCGCCATGTTGGCTCAAACTGTAGGAAGCGAAGAAAGAGCTATTTACTATCTAAGTAAGAAGTTCTTGGAATATGAGTACAAATACTCACAACTCGAAAAGACATGCCTCGCTCTTGTGTGGGCAACGAAGAAGCTACGTCACTACATGCTTAGCTACTCCGTCAAGATATACTCCAAAATGGATCCAGTCAAATACCTCTTCGAGAAACCCGTCCTCAACGGACGCCGGCAAGATGGACTCGATGCTCTTAATTCGACCTTAAATATGTGCCACCGAAAGTTATAAAAGGTCGCGCCGTCGCCGAATTCTTCGCAGAAAATCCTATCAACGACGCACAAACCATAGATACTTGGTCATTTCCCGACGAGGATATACTTCAAACAGATGTAGACTCCTGGGACCTATACTTTGATGGAGCATCCAACTTAAGAGGATTCGGAATAGGAGTGTTGCTCATTTCTCCTGAAGGTGAGCATACACCGATTCTTTGTCAAACTCGACTTCGAGGTGACAAACAACGCCGCAGAATACGAAGCTTGCCTCATTGGACTACAAGTGGCAGTAAGCTTAGGCATTAAAAACCTCCGAGTACATGGGGACTCATCACTGATCATCAACCAAGTTACAGGATCTTGGAAAATACGAAGTGAAAGCCTCGCACCCTATCAGGCTAGGATAGACCAAGTCGCTCAATTCTTTGATCATGTAACATACCTACACCTACCTCGGGAGGAAAATCAATTTGCAGACGCTCTTGCGAAACTTGCATCTTTGATAAATATGCCAGATCACATGATAGAAATGCCTTTGTGCATCGAACGACGGTCAGAGCCGGCTTACGTCCATCAAATCACCGACGAAGAGGAAATCGCACAGGAACCCTGGTTCCAAGCAATCCTGAATTTCAAGCTTAATGGTACCTATCCACCAGATATGGACAAAAGGGGACAACGCGCTATACGCCTACAAGCTTCCCAATACATTCTGATGCAAGGAGAATTATACAAAAGAACACCTCTTGGTGTAGTCCTGCGATGCCTTGATCATTCACAGGCGCAAAAGGTGATGGAAGAAGTCCACGACGGAGAATGCGGTCCTCACATGAGTGGGCCCATGATGGCAAAGAAAATCACACGTTTGGGGTATTATTGGACCACAATGGAATCCGATTGCATCAAATACGTGAGACACTGCCACAATTGTCAAATCTTCGGGAATGTACAACATGTCCCTCCTTCGTTGCTCTACACGATGACATCTCTTTGGCCATTCTCTGCATGGGGAATCGACATAATCGGAAAATAACCCCCCGGTAGGAACAGGAGGTCACTGTTTCATTCTAGTGGCGATTGACTATTTCACCAAATGGGTAGAAGCGGCTTCCTACACTGGTCTTACGGCTAAAAATGTGGCAAAATTCATACAAAACAACATCATCTGTCGATATGGTTGCCCACATGAGATCATTAGCGATAATGGGTCACACTTCCAAGCTGAAACCGAGCAATTGCTAGCCAAATACAAGATTAAGCATCACCACTCTTCGCCCTATAGACCACAGACTAATGGCGCGGTAGAGGCGGCAAATAAAAATGTTGTCACGATTCTCAAGAAAATGATCGACAACTACAGAGATTGGCCAAGCAAGATACCTTTCGCCTTATGGGGGTACCGTACATCTGTTAGAACGCCCACTGGGGCTACTCCTTTCTATTTGACCTACGGCATGGAAGCTGTACAACCAGTCGAGCTAGAGATATCATCCTTGCGTATTCTACTAGAAAGTCAAATCCCGAAGGCCGATTGGAAGAAGGATAGGTATGAAGAACTCATCCTCCTGGATGAACGTAGGCTACGCGCCTTACATAATGTCCAAACATATCAAGCCCGTATCAAACGAGCTTTCAACAAAAGAGTTAGGCCAAGAAACATCAGAGAAGGAGACTTAGTACTCAAATCGGTTAGAGCTCTTTTACCTGTCGACCCAAGGGGAAAATTCAAACCTAATTGGGCCGGACCATTTCTAGTCAAATCCATACTCCCAGGGGGTGCGGTTAGAATCACAGACCTAGATGGGAATGAATTTTCAAACCCCACAAACCTCGACCAATTGAAACGGTACTATGCCTAGAATAAGACAAAGACGCGCCTCACGTAAACCCATGTGTCGCTCTTGTGGCACTAAATAAACGGCCCCTGGCCAAGCTGAAATAAGCTAAATGTCACTGTGCTCTTGCATTTTGACAAGTTTGTCATCCTCATATCATCAAATAAACTAAATTCGCACCTCCAGAGTAAGCAAAAGCTCATGCTTATTTTCTATGTTCATCACAAGCTCTTGCTTCGAACAATTATTCTTTTACATTTACTCGAACTACGCGCAGGGGTTTGATTTCGCTTTTTAAGTGAATACGTAGGCAATCCTTCATGGGATTCAACCCATTATATCCTAAAAATGTAAATAGAAGGACATTTGCATTGCATTTGAAATTCGACAAGAATAATAAGTGGAAAATCTCAACGGTTTCATAACCATTTAACCTTTTTTTTTTATTTCATTCGCTTTCTAATATAAGTAGTACGTTACATAATAAAAATAGAATAGGCTAGGATTCTAAAAATCCCTCCTTTTTATTACAACAACAACAATAATAATAATCAAATAATAAATAAAGACTCGGGCTATTCCTCCATCTTCCCCTTGCCCTTGTCATTCTTGTCATATTTCCCGTCACGACCTCGACCTGGGCGCTCTTGCACCACTTCAGACCTAATCACCAACGGTCTTTCTCGAGGCCTGACTCTTCCGTTCTTGCCAACCACCAGCTCTGCGACAGGAGTAGTCTTTGATTTCTTTGAAGGATGAATGACCTGAAACCCGGCTTCTTCTTCTCCCTCTGTCAGATGCTTCTCCTTCTCTTTCTCTCCCTCACGCACCTTGTAATCAACAGGCTCACGTTTCCTCAGTCTCTCGCGCTCTTCCGGAGTTGCAGCCTTTCTCCACCTCAGATAAGAATCCGACACCCATAAAGCATTGGCGGAGAAGTTCAAGAACCACATGTTTCTTTGGGCCCATTTAATAGCCCACTCCCTTCGGCTCTCGGTAGAAAGCGCCATAGCAGTCTGCGGAACGGTATCAAGCCTAGGGATCGTCTGCTTCAACCTAACTTGCCTCATCAATCTTTCCGGAAAGATGCATACCATAAACTCCAATCCCGGAATGCGCACGGACCTAGTGGGATCCAAAGAAGATACTCCAGTGACAGACTTGAGGCGCCACCACGGTACGACCCACCTAATCAGTGGACCATCATCATTCTTCAGCTTGTTCTTCCAATAGTCATAGACCCGGGTGAAGTCCACCATGTACAACCGCGTCCTCATCGCAATCGAACGGGAATGATAGGAAAGTGCATGAACTGGGGGCTCGATCAATCGGAGCCGTTCCATAAGCCAAACCTACCAAGAGCAGGTATTAGACATCGAAAAAAAAAAAAAAAAAAAAAAAAAAAAAAAAAAAAAAAAAAAAAAAAAAAAAAAAAAAAAAAAAAAAAAAAAAAAAAAAAAAAAAAAAAAAAACAAAAAAAGATGATGTCTTTTACCTGCAAAATGACGGGACTCCCCAAGAACGGCAGATCGCGGTTGGATTTCCTATTATCCAAACCCAAAATGATCTCTCCTAAGCATAAACAAGTGGGCTCTCGTGACTCCATTTGCTCAATAAGACCCAAAAGACGGGGATCACCTCTCAAATCTTCATCAACGTGTCCTTGGAAGACATACACGTGCAGCAAACAAAAGCCAAATGCCCTCCTCCTGGCAACATGGGAAACAGTAGGGTCGGCCCTGTTGATGAATCGGTCTATAAAATCCAACATCCTCACGCCTTTCGGGGTAACTAAGCGATCCACCTCAAGTCTAGTCAGTCCAAGCAAGTCTCTGAATTTGCTCTTATACCCTTGTGAAGTGGAAGGGATGGCAGGTAAATGTTCGGGGTCCCACCCACCAATAGCAGCAATTTCTTCAGGAAACGGGCAAATATCACCTCCCGGGAACGCGAAAACATGATAATTCGGGTCCCAATAGTCAAGGCAAGCATCCAAGAACGGTTTTACTACCTTAATGAGTTTCAAACTCAACAAAGACCCAAGGTTATAAGCACCCATGTCGTGCTTCTCCATATTCGAAAACTCGTTGGACCATTCCTTCAAGCGGATCTCCAAAGTATTCATAATGACAATTTTCTCTTGAAGATTTATTTTGAGAGTTTTATAGACGAGGAAGAGACAGAAGAATTGTGTGAATTAACGCCCCGTCGACGCTTCTATTTATACTAATTGCTGTTTCCAAAAATCCGCCAGAACGGACAAGCTTGGGAATAGGCGCAGCACTCGCTGCGCCTCTTCAGAGGGACGCAGCTCATGCTGCGCCTCTTCCCCAGTCTCACTTCTGTGATTTCCGCATTTGGATCTTTCCTAATTCTATAATGAATAATTTCCTATTCCTACGGGATTTTATTTTGGTAAATACGAGCAGTTTACAATGTTTCAAGTTTCCTATTTTCGCGGGCACTCATTTCGAGACGACATCGACAATTCGCCATTTTACCACATGTGCACATTTTCATTTTAGGAAATACATTTCATTTTCATTTTTAAAAAATAGTTCCAATTCCTCATCTTAGGACACAATTTCCATTATAATTCATTTACCTTTTTTTATCATTAATTTTTTTTTTTTCATTTCCACATCTCTAACTTACAGATTTCTTTTTTCTTTTTTTTTTTAGGGGGTAACCCTCCCTACCGTCCGGTCATTTCCGGCAAATTTCTCCCTACCGTCCGGTCATTTCCGGCAAATTTTTTGCTTTTCCTCATGCTCTTTTGAGTCTCATTTTGCGCGGATTAAAGGCCTTATGTATATAAAATGTATGTTTTGCGTAATTTCCATGTAAATTTCGGCAGCATAACGGCATAAACCGTTGTCTACCAAACCTGTTCAAGAACTAACCTGCAGTACAAGCAACACAACCCAAAGCAAAGGCACTCAGGCCACCATATATACACCAAACAGAGCAAATGTACAAGCAACCGGGGCTTGCGCCCGAACAAAGTCCAAAAGTCCAAGCAACCGGGCTTGCGCCCAAACAGAGTCCAAAAATGTTTCAAAATCAAATGTCCAAAATGTACAAGTCTACAAAACTACACAAAACTAGGCGCCCTCCAACTCGGCAACTCTCGCCACCAGAACGGCGATCTCGGCGTCCCGAACCTCGAGCTCCCTCAACAAGCGAGCCGTCTCCTCCCGAGACTGGGTCAACTCTCGCTCCAGCTCGCGGTCACCCTGTAAACAACAACAAATTGGCTCATGTCAATCAATTCAAGCAAGATCGAAAATCAAAACCAAAAAAAAAAATCAATCAAATGAGGTTCATACCTGACGATCTCGACCACCGACGAGTGCCTCGATGGCAGTAGCTCGCAGCCGGTTGGCCACCCTCCATAGTGCCACGAACCGGGACGGTGCGACCTGCATTATCAAAAGAAATTCTCAGCAAATTGAGCGAACTCAATCAAATGTGTTCTTACACAAAAGTCATACAAGTCGGAGGCTTACCCTCCGAATCGATGTCGCATCATCTAGGCCAGCATCCGTCACAGCTACGTCAAAGTCACGCAACTCGGAGATCGTCGTCCTCCCAGTCGCGTCAATGTACTCGAGGGTCTCGGGGTACTCTGGGGGCTCGATGCCCGCCGCCTCAACCTCCTGCAAAGACAAATAACTCTCGTTAATCGATGATCTTTCGTCGCAATTCTCGAAATCAAATCAAGCAAAAAGTAAAAAGATACTCACCACTACCGGCCAGTACGCCAACCTCCCGTAAAGGAACGCCGAGTAGTCCTCGCCAGGTAGAAGAAGGTCGTCGCCATCGGCACCGGCCCAAGTCCGCCTCCCTCTCGGCCTCGAAGGCTCCTAAACATCGTCCGGGAGGATCGACGGAAGCGTCACCGCGTCCCGAGAGCACTGACGAGCCAACCGCTCGCCCAAGTACCACACAGGACCCATCGACGTCCTCAACAGCAGCCGACTCGGACTCCTAGGTCGAAGGACCTCAGCGACGAAAGGGGGCGCTCCTGCGTACTCCGCCCAAGGTCTGGGCACCCACTGCGACAATATAAAAGCACAGATCATTCCTACGATCAATTAAAAGCAAAGCATAAGAAGAGTAAATGAATACAAATGGGATACTCACGCTGCTCAGCTGAAGAGCGTTCACGTCCCGCCGGTAGACATTGTGAGAAGAACGCTTGCTCTTCGTCCAACACATGACCCAATCCCTCACCACGGGATAGGCCCTCTCCAACGGCTCCGTCCTCTTGGGCGCGAGACTCGGGAAGTAAGAGTACACCCACGCCTGTAAAACAGAATAATCAATGACGATCTTTCGTGATTTGATAAAGAAAGGAATTTACTTTGGTCTAAAGGAAGGTTCATACCTCCAACAGTAGTCCAGGTCCGACAGCGCCAGGAGAAGTCCCCTTCTCCATCAACTCCAGACGAACCATGGCCCTCATGAAGCGGATGAGGACCGCAAAACTAGCGGTGACCCGGCCCCAACGCCCTAGGGAACTCGGGTCGAAAGAAAGGGAAGGAGCTTCGTCGATAGCCTCTCGCCCTTGTCTCCGAGGTAAATCGAAGACAGGAACCACCAAAGCCACGACGAGCCCTCCGCTCACCATTTGACAAGGAGGAGGAGCTGTCTCCCTCCCATCGATCGTCACCAGCGCCGGGTCTTCCCCGCAAAGTAGTCTCGAACGTAAGTATCTTTGGGTACCAAACCCGACACCGCAACAGCCTTCGCCGACAAGTTCCGGCCGATCAATCTCCTCGCCTCGGCCGAATCCGCCCTCATAGCAGTCTCCGACCACACCATCTCCTCGGTCCCACACGGCGGACTGAAATCATGCCGTAATCCTCCGAGTGACACCCACCTCACCAAAAGGTAGGTGAAACGTGGAAGTCATATCCCAGAATCGATCCAAGAAAGCGCGGACCAGGCTAAGGTTAGCCCGCAACTTCCTCTTCACGATATCCCTCCAGACCTGAACCAGAGGACCGAACGCTCCACACTCGATCATGGCCCTCTCCTCCGCCGACAGCTGCTCGTAGTGCTCCATCGCTGTCGTGTAACCCGAGAACGACCTGATGTTCCCGGCCTCCTATTATGATTTGGAACAAAGCTGTCTTTAGTTTTGAATGAAATTTGAAAGAAAAGAATGAAAGAGGATGAATAATGAGTAGTGAATTCTTATTTACCAAGCTCTTCACCGTCCTGTAGGACAGGTGACCCTCTGCAGCCCACACGAGGTGTCTACTCTCCCAGGTCTCAGCCCACGCAGAAGCTCCTCTCAGCTGACGACCTCCTCGTCCGACGTTGGCCCGTCTCGGGGCCTCCTCCTCCTCGACGGCCTCCTCCTCGTGAGCCTCGTCTCCAGCAGCCATCACCGCAGCGGTGAAGGCATGCTCTAAAGCCTCCTCGACAGTAGCGGCGTCTATCTCCATGGGAGCCCTCCCAGAAGTAGAAGCCTCATCACCTGCAACATTAAAGCAAATTCAGGCCGCGTCATACGACGACAAGCCTTTGTTAAAAAGTTTTCGAGCCTTCAAGGCCCTGAAATCGCTCTTTCTTTGCCATCTTTGGCCATATTCCCACCAACCCGATCACTCATGTGATAAATTGGGTCAAGTCAAGTCCAATTCAAAGCCTAGTTCTGGGTTCGAGTTGGAAATTCGGCAGCATTTCGCTATAACGGTGATTGTGCCCTAGAAAGGTGTCCTGAAAAAGTTGTCACAAACCAAAATTCCGAGATGGTAGGAAGTTTACCCATCGTTCAAGGATCCCAAATATCAAATTTCATCGCCAATGGGCAATCCTAAGGCTATTTTCGAAGCAAATTACGGTTCAGCCGTAAAACCGTCTCAAAATTCATTCAAAGGCTCAAAACTTGATGAAAGTTCGAAACAAATGCATGGTTATGTTCCTAACATCACCTACTATCCATTTCTAGTGTCAATTTGGCAAGGCAAAACCATTTGGGGGAAAAGCCCCAAATTTTCGATCAAAAGGGTCGAAAACCCTAATTTTCGCGGCTCAAAATTCAACAAATGCAGAAGATTAATGCAAGATTAAGACACATACCTCGATTAGTCATATTTAAAGCAAGCTTTTGAATCGAACCTTGGCGGAAATGGTGAAGATTTGAGAGAGAAATGAGTGAATTGTGTTTCGAAATAATGAACACAAATCCCCTCGATTTCGCGTTTTTACGCAGAAAGCCAAATTGGGAAAAGAAGACGAAAGGGCGCTGCGCCTCTTCCAAGAGACGCAGCTCTTTGCTGCGCCTCTTCCTTCTGTTCCCTCCACATGGATTTTCAAAAATTCGTTATAAGTTCGTTATTTGTGGGCCCATCTTTGGTGCGCCTCTTCCTCGATGCTATTTTATTCTTTAGGCCCATTCAACGATTTTCTTTCGTTCCGGCCCGCATTTCATCACCAAAGAGCGGATGTTGCATATTATTATTCATTTGTCCCAGTAGCAAGCAATATTTTGCAAGTATTGCTCACTCAAGATTTCTTCCATGACGATCAAGATGTTCCTAGTCGTCAAAATATTTGTCCCCAATAAGAAAAAGATATTTTGCAAAGATTGCTCACTCAAGATTTCTTCCATGACGATCAAGATGTTCCTAATCATCAACACATTCCCCAACGAGAGTTCGCTTGAGACCGACGCAAGCAGATTCAACCTCAAGTTTTTGCCAGAGTTCGCTTGAGACCGACGCAAGCGGATTCCCCTGCAGTTTCTACCGACGTCCTGCTGTCCCTCACTATATTTTGTGTTTCCCCATGAGTACGACAGGGTGTCGTTCTCCAGAAGTTCCTATACCCAAACCTTAGCTACCCTTAAGTTGACCTTATTAGGCCTCCTTCCCGTCAATGCTTTCCTTTAGGGCCCCATACCCTAGCACAATCCTTATATACCCTTTAGGTCTTACCCTTAGCTCCTGCGCACCTCCGGAAGCATCTCGAGAAAGAAGTCTCAGGTATGGTCTCTTCTTATGGCTGGCGAGCCTCCTTACGTAGTCTAATGGACTTTAAACGACCCTCCCCGATAGTCGACAGACTCTAAAATGTTCCCGACGACAGGTCCTTGGTTCAGACCCCTTGAACCGCCTCGCGTCGCCATAGTCGTCAGGTTGTAATCTTCGATTGACCTGATGGCTATACTTTGACTTTCGCCTTGTCCAAGCCTCGGTCAAAGTGGGGGCTCAGAGATACCTCATTTTCGCACCTCCCGCAAACCACCCGGTGATGATTGGGCCGCATGTTTGGTACGCGGAACGATTTGTGACGATTCGTAAGATTATCGTCAAGTGATTGCTCAAATATTAAATGTCTACCTCTTAGGTGTCATCTACGTCCCGATACGGTCGTTTTGGCAGTAATTAGAGTACATTTGAGTCGGGTCAAAAACCGTCTCCATTTTAAATCGATAACCGTTAAATCCCGAGTCGAATATTTGGAATGTTAGGATATTTCTATTCCATATTTTACAAATCTTATCTTTTGGCAAATAATATCCCGTAATATTCATAAGATAATCGAATTATTTCCGTCCTACCATAACTCAAACGCGGAAATCTTTCTTCAGCAGGAGGAAACCTCCTGGGAATAGACGCAGCAGGTGCTGCGCCTCTTCCAAGAGACGCAGTGTCTGCTGCGCCTCTTCCCAGGCCCTTCTTTGCATGTCTTACGTATCTTTTTATATCTTTCCGAGATTCACTTCCAAAGAGTCTCCGAAACCCTAATTCCTTCACGTGATTAGTATAAATAGGAGCCTTCGCTCCTCATATTTCTCACGCGAGTGTCCGCCCTTCTCTTCTCCCTTTGCATTCTAGACTTTGTTATTACTTATTGGCGCCTACGTGCTTGAACTTTCGACCACGTAAGCTCGGATCTTTCCGGGTACCAGCCTCTCCGTTGCATGACCGACCAATTTGACCAACTACACTCAATCAATTTAATTAACCAATCGTTTTCCTCTTACGAGGGCACTCTCTTTGCATTCGCGTCGAGCATCACTAATCGATATCTTAGTTCTTCTCGTTTCGTCAACATGTAAGTCTGAGGGTGTATAATCCTTATTTATTTATTTATTTATTTATTGTATTTTACCTTTTCGTATCACCAATTGTAATGTTTACGTCGAAAGTACCATTTAAAACCGATTTCTAAAACCCTTTGTTAAAATCTGTTTTTGCGGATTTCCAGTAAATAACCGTCGAGAAAGGACGCAAAGAATCGCTGCGCCTCTTGAAGGAGCGCAGATTCTCGCGCGCCTCTTCGTGAGGCCGCCGCAGATTCTCGCTTCCTTTCTTCTTCGTTTGTCCTCTCGTAATTCGTGTTCAAATCTTGCTTTTGCTTGTTTAAATCTGTTAATTCTTCGTTATAATAGCATATAATTCACATGTATATTTAATCATCACCATTAGCATGTTCAATTCATCATAAATCCGACTTAGATCCTAAATAATCGATATTTACGGGTTTTCGTCATTAAATTCAAACCCGGATTTTAGAGATTCAATTTGTTCATATTGAGTTTCTGGAATTCATCATTGATATAGTTTAACCTGTTTATTCGCATGTTCGTCACATATTCGTTGTATATCCGTCGTATTTAGCCTAATTGACTTATTCCAATAGAGGACTCATTAATATTTTCATCGTTATTTCATGTAAATAATCCGTTTCCGATTCATCCTATCCATGTTTATCGCTTTTACGACCATCATTCACATGTAATTAACCTGTTAATCACTTCCATCCGAGTAAATATTTCAATCCATCATTAAAATCACCAATCAAATTAACGATTTGCGATTTCGGCCACGGCCCGAACTCACCCTTGAATGACGACGCAAGAATCGCCGCGCCTCTTCCAGGGCGCAGATCCGCTTTGTTCCAGATGATTTCGTCCCCCGAACTCCGTTTCTGCCTTGACCTAGTTTATTTAGCTTACGTATTAATTAACTATTATCCGTATTATCACTTTCTGTTTCGTTCGTTAATTTATTTGTTTCATTCTTTTATTTCTTTTTCTCAAATTATCCGTTTTAAAGGTATTTTCGACATAAATCGCCTATTCCAATGTAATTAATGTAATCATCATTCTTGTAATTTATATTTATCATTGTATTTCTTTTATTGCTTGTATGCTTCACATGTAAACGAGCATTAAATCCTACTTCGACCCCATTGTATGCTAATTACGTGTCAACCGACTTAGTTAAATCTTCACATGCTAGGATTAAAACTTGGATGTTGCATTGCATGCATATAGCCGACGGTATATCAAGTACGAATGACTTCCCTAATCATTAGTAGAGGCCGCTATCGAGGCGGGCGGGATTAGGTGTTCGATCAAAAGAGCTTCCTAATACGTACCCTCACCCCTTACTCCAGATCTCCGTGAGCACCCGTGTTCATTGGCATCCGCGAGAGTCATTCTAGACATAGAATGCTAAGGGTAACGATTGCTTAGTGTTCATGTCACTACTTTGTGTCTTGACATGACACGAGGTATTCGAACGGTTCCAATTTCCCATAAAAATTGGTGGCAACTCCATACAAAATGCAAACGCTTGTTTTCGACCTTCACCAAGCGCCCCCGTGGGCGGCCCGCTGTCCACAACTTATAGGCCTAAAATCGACCATCTTATCCGGAGCTTTCTTCTTAGGGATTAAGACAATATGAGTGAGATTCATGTTACCTGGCATCGGTGCACCATTAAGAATTCTCAAGACTTGACGAATAACGGACGGTCCCACAATGTGCCAGTAGGTCTGAAAAAACAACTCATTCATTCCATCAGGCCCCGGTGCCTTTAACGGATTCATCTGATTTAATGCTTGCACAACCTCTTCCCCGGTATACTGAGCTCGCAAACCTTCATTCATTTCTCTGGTAACACGCCCTTCCACATCTCGCATAATATCCCCAAAATCAATCGGTCTTGTCGAAGTAAACAGCTGCTCAAAGTATGCCACAGCCACACTCGCTACTTCCTCGGTTTTCTCAACTATCCTACCCGAATCATCAACAAGCCGATGAATATGATTCCGCTGCTTCCTTTGACTAACCTTACGATGGAAAAACTTCGTGTTCTTATCCCCTTCCTTCAGCCATATCGCACGGGAACCCTGTCTCTAAAAAAGCTCCTCCTGCTGCAGGAGTTTAGATATATCCCGAACCACCCGTCTCCTCTCATCCACGTCCCTGGCCGACACTCCTCCCTCATTGAGCACCTTAAGCCTTACTCGTTTAGCTCGCAGTTCTTTAACCACCTTCCCAATACTTATCCCCTTCCAATTCTGAAGATCCCTAACACAATTCTCAATCGTCTCAAGCACATCACCCCCACCTCGCTCCCAAGCCCTCCTAATCGTATCCTCACACCCTTCTTCCCCGACCCACACATGTTCAAAACAAAATTTCTTCCTCGGACCATAATCATCCCTTAACCGCCTATCAAAGACCACCCTCAAGGGAGCGTGGTCAGAACACTCCCTATCAAGATGGAAAAGACGGCCATAAGGAAACAAGTCGAACCATTCTCCCGTAGCCATAGCTCTATCAATCCTGCTTTGTCTGTTATTCTCTCCACTCTGTCCATTATCAAACGTGAATGCATAACCCTCAGAGGGTAAATCCCGAAACCCACACTCATTAACAGCATCCCTAAAATTATTCATTTTCCATTGGGCACGCTCCCCTCCTCTCATTTCACTAGAAAAAAGAACTTCATTATAATCTCCAACACACAACCAAGGATCCGCCGATTCCGAAGCTAAGAGACGAAGAAGATCCCAGGAAAGATGCCGATCTTGTACATTCGGCCACCCATAAAAACCCGTAACCTTACTATTAACCTCCCCTATCTCAACGTCAAAGTCCATGTAATGCACTGACGCACTCCGAAGAGTACATCAAACATCGTCACGCCACAAAAACGCCAACCCCCAGACCGACCCACACTATCCACAACAACTCCAGTGTACCCATCAAACCTATGCCACACCCTCTGCATCTCTCTACTACTCAATTTAGTCTCACACAAAAACACCACACTAGCCTCCTCCCTCCTGAGCAGATTTTTCAAGTCGCCTACCGCATCGAGGTTGCTCAGCCCCCTGCAGTTAAGGCTCAAAAGATTCATAATGCCCGGCGGGGTTGAGCTCCCTCAATCTCCGCCTCAGGTGAATGTACACCCATGTCAATCTGTCGTCTCTTACTTGCCAATTCCCCATCCTCGAACTCCATACCAACCTTCCTTTTATTAGTAGCCGGCAGCCCCCCCTTCTTCATACCCCTATTTGCATCACCTTTGATCGCCAAAATATCCTGTCTAGCACGCCTAGTCCACTTCGAACCGATCTGAGCCCTCTCCTCATTCACCTACATGCCCGATCTGAGCCCTCTCCTCATTCACCTCCACGCCCACAATATATCCTCCCCCCAATTTCCCTTCTCCCTCTCTCCCTTATCCTCCTCCCCCTGACCCTCCAACATCTCCATCTCCACCCCTCCACCTGTAACCATTACCTGAACACAATGGCCATCATCAGCACGCCCACCTCGACTTCCACCAGCACCCCCAATACTCTCATTACGCTGCCCTACAACACCCACGCAATCCCCACGCCCCTCATCACCGCAGGGTACTCCACCCATATCAGTTTCTTGCACCCAACGTAAAGAACTCCTCCATGCATCCCCACTCTCTATCAATCCTCCTCCCGCGGCATCCCCTAACACGCTGCAAAGCTCCTCCCCTCCCCTCCCAATTTGTGACTTTGCATTACTTGACAATGAAAATTTACGTAGCTTCTCAATCATCTCATGTTCACTTCTCAAAAATTCCTCCTCAAATTCTGGCCTCAAATCCCTACTTGTCTTCCTCCCTTGCGCAACCCCAGCCTTGCCTCCCTTCCATGGTGACGCTCTTAGCCCATCACCAAACTTCAACTCTTCCTCCTCATAAGGCCCTCCCTCGCACTCCTTAGCACCGTGCCCTAACACGCCACACCCATAGCAAAACAAAGGTAACCTTTCATATTTCACCTCAAAAGACGTAACCTTTCCACTGGGCATCCGAATATTAGCACTAGCTTGAAGCGGTTTACGTACATCGTGAAGAATCCTAACCCTAACTGCCCTCTCCATCTCCGGGAAGGGAGTCTCGTCTTTCGCTACAAACTTACCTAACTGCATACCCAGCCGTCTTAGATTCTCCCTCATTCATACGACCTTTGATAGGAAGATCATATATACGTGCCCATATAGGAAGATAGAACAGAGGAGTATCCGACACCTTACCCTCATCAACGGGTTCATTGAAGCACCACGCGAACTTATCGAAGTGCCACGGTGTAGATACCTCATTTCTGCACCTCCCGCAAACCACCCGGTGATGATTGGGCCGCATGTTTGGTACGCGGAACGATTTGTGACAGTTCATAAGTTTATTGTTAAGTGATTGCTCAAACATTGATGTTTACCTCTTAATTGTCATCTACGCGCCGATACGGTCGTTTTGACAGTAATTAGAGTACATTTGGAGTCCGGGCCTAAAACCGTCTTCATTTTTTGATAACCGCTAAATCCCGAGTCAGAATGTTCTGGAATGTTCCGGATATTTCTATTCCATATTTCACAATCTTTTAATCTTTGGTAAAGAATTTCCCGTAATATTCATACAAAATATTAAGGAAAATAAGATTATTCCGTTATTCCATAAATTAAACACGGAAATCTTTTTTCCGCAGGAGGAAACCACCTGGGAACAGACGCAGCAGGTGTTGCGCCTCTTCCAAGAGACGCAGTGCCTGTCGCACCTCTTCCCAAGTCCTTTTCTGCGTATTTTTTTGCATCTTTTCATATCTTTTCGAGATTCACTTCCAAAGTCTCTCCGAAAACCCTAATTCCTTCACGTGATTAGTATAAATAGGAGCCTTCGGTCCTCATATTTCTCACGCGAGTGCCCGTCCATCTCTTCTCCCTTTGCATTCTAGACCACGTTCTTACTTTTTGGCGTCTACGTGCTTGAACTTTCGACCACGTAAGCTCGGATCCTTCTAAGTACCAGCCTCGTTTTGCATGACCGACCAATTTGACCAACTCCACCATAATCAACTTAATTAATCTTAGTCGTTTTCCTCTTACGAGGGCACTTTCGTTACATTCGAGTCGAGCATCACTAAAACATAAACTTAGTTCATCTCGTTTCGTCAAACATGTAAGTCTGAGGGTGTAAATCCTTCTATAATTATTGCTATTTACTTTTTGTAATCATCATGTAAGATTTATGTCGAAAGTACTTCTAAAATCGATTTGTAAAACCATGTTTAAAATCCTTTTTACGGATTATCAGGAGAGAGACGTCGAGAAAGGACGCAAAGAATCGCCGCGCTCTCTTGAAGGGACGCAGCACTGCCGCGCCTCTTCGTGAGGCCGCGCAGATTCTCGCTTCCTTTCTTCTTCCTTCGTCTTTTGATAATTCGATTGTTTTGTTTCGTTATCAATTGTTCATTGTTTCTTAAACACGATAATTTTAAGTATAACTTTAACATGTAGGTAATTCATTATCATTTAATTCATCATTAAATCCTGACTTAAATCCCTTATAATCTAATATTTGCGGGTTTTCGTCATTAAAATCAATCCGGGTTGTAGAGATTCGATTCATTCATACCGAGTTTCTGGAATTCGATCTTTGGTATATTCCCATCTGTCTATTATCATGTCCGTCATTAGTTCTTCATTAATTCGTCATATTTAACCTAATTAGTTCACCCATGTCACTAATCAATCTTTTAATCATGTAATTAATTCGTTTACATTCGTTTCATCCATGTTTTATCGTTTTTATGACTCATTCATATGTAATTAATGTATTAAATCACTTTCATCCGAGTCGAATATCATAATCAATCATTAAATTCACCCACGAATATTAACGATTTGCAGTTCCGGCTTCACAGCTATAACTCAGCCTTGGAACAGACGCAAAGAATCGCCGCGCCTCTTCCAGGGCGATCTGCCAATACTGTTCTGTGTTGATTTTGTCTCGAACTTCCGTCCTGCCTTGACCTAGTTTAATTAGTTTACGTATTAATTAACTACTAATCGTATTATCACCCTAATTCCTGTTCGTTCATTCTTTCTCAAATTATCCGTTTTAAAAGTATTTTCGACATAAATCATTAAATCTGATGTAATTATTGTAATTTTCTATTTATTGTATTTCTTTTATTATACCATTTGTATGCCTTCACATGTAATTGAATCTAAATCCCTACTTCGACTCAATTGTATGTTAAATTACTTGTTCACCGACTTAGTTAATTCACATGCTAGGATTAAATATTGGATGTTGTATTGCATGCATATAATCGACAATATATCGAGTATAGACGATTTTCCCTAATCATTAGTAGAGGCCGCTATCGAGGCGGGCGGGATTAGGTGTTCGATCAAAAGAGCTTCCTAATACGTACCCTCACCCCTTACTCCAGATCTCTGTGAACATCCGTGTTCATTGGCATCTACGAGAGTCATTATAGACATAGAATTCTAAGGGTAACGAGTTCTTGGTGTTCATGTCACTACTTTGTGTCTTGACATGACACGAGGTATTCGAACGGTTTCCAATTTTCCACAATAAATCGGTGGCGACTCCACAAATGCAAACTCTTGTTTCCCAAGCGCCCCCGTGGCCCGCGTCCACAGTTTGGCGACTCCGCTGGGGATAATACACTTACGTGTAGCCAAAAGGGTGAAAGTTGAACAAGGTTATGGACTAGTTTGTACAAGACAATTGTCGGTTTTCATAACTCGGTCTTCCTAGATCGTTTCATTCGGCCTTCCTAGGCCCAACCCAACCCATTCGACCAATCGTCCCATCTAAACGGTCCTAATTCTTATTTGGGCCGAAGGATGGATAGCGATTGACGTCATCCATACCATGGTACTTACTCTTGTTTGTATTAAGGACTTTCACTACTTGAGGAAATGGATTAGGAATCGGCCTTACTCTTGTTTGGTACGAGCCTCTCCACAGACTTCGGGTTTGATTGTACGGTATGGCAACCCACCCTTTAAACCAAAACCCTTTTAAATGCACTCAGCATCCCGTTATAATGCTTGTATAAATGTTTGTACCTTACGTGATCACCATTTCTAAACGAAACCATGACGATTTTTGTAAAATCAAAATCCCTTTAAAATGTAAATTTCGAAAAAAGCCAATGATTAGCGCAAAACCGAGTCGAAACTCTGTCCATTTGTCGAGTCAAAATTCCGGGCCCAAGCCCATTTCAAAACCTCACTTCGAGTCCACTCCTATAACTACACTATAGTTGACTAGGACATACATTTTCAAAATTTGTCATCTTTTCAAAACTCACTCGACACAAGTGGCACACACCCACTTCCCAAGTCAAAACATTTCTTTCTTAGTAAGTGTGTTAGAATGGTCGATCGTGTTTTGATTCGTCGTCGATCTCTTATCCAGTTTCCAAGATGCCTGAAACAAGAGATGCAAACTTCAACCAACTCCAGAATGGTAATGATCAAATCCTAACCGCGCTAGCTCGTCTCCAAGTCACTCAAGACCAAGTGTATGACCGCCTAGATACAATCGAAGGCCGAATTTATACTGTAGAAACGAGGTTGCCTCCTCGGGAAAGTGAAGTAGATGATGGCTTTGTGAACACCTTCGGGGAATAAAACCCTCCCATAGGAATGACTGCAGCTGAGAAACGACTCCAATATTTGGAGGAACAATTGATGTATCTCAAAGGGGATGACATTTATAGGGAAAATAACCGTAAGTATGAGGCCGTGAGTTCCAAGTTGCCAACCAACTTCAACATGACGGATATCCCTAGATTTAAGGGGCACGAAAACCCTTTGAATCACATCCGTGATTTCAAGGACTACATGTCTATCAAAGGCATCAAACCCGAGATGCCGCGATCGAGTTTGTTAAGCAATACGCGGATAATGCTGAGATCCAAGTTAACATGTGCACTTTAGAGGTTCTTACCCAAAATGACAAAGAAGGTTTCACCGACTTCCTAAGTAGGTGGAGGAAGACTAGTACCCAACTAGTTGAACGCCCAGACGAAGCCACCCTCGTGGAAAAGTTCGTGGACAACCTAAAACCCATCTATGCGAGTCATTTGAGGTACCAAAACATCAAAACTTTCAAAGATTTAACCGTACTAGGAACAAGGATCGAAGATGACATCCATAAAGGGCTCTTGTCCAAAACAGTAGGCCGAGGATATCAAGGCTCAACAAGTCGTTCTTACGGCTCCACTAGCAAGACCGATGAAGTTAACCTCCTCGAGCCATCCAAGAAGAGTACTCCACCGAGGAAATTTACAAATCTTGGGGACACTTACTCCAATTCTCTAAAAAGTTTGATGAAACAAGGCAAACTCCAACCCATAGGCCCTACACCCGAACCAGAAAAGAAATCCAAGTTCTGGGACGAGAATTCATACTGCGAATATCATAGGGGTAAGGGACATGACACAGAAAAATGCTACAAATTGAAAAATGTGCTTCAAGACATGATTGAGGATGGTCGACTACCAATACCGCCGAGAGGTAAGCCCAAAAACACTCAGAATCCTCTTGGAATTCTAGTGATCACAAGTGAAGAATCTACCTTAGATTGTTCACACCTCATTTCTCCAGTCAAAATTGAGATCCACGCGATCGAGAATGAAGGGTTCTACTCTACCATTTCCCCTACCATTGCCGACTTCATCGCATGGACAAGGAGTGTGGATAGACAAGTTTCGGAATTGGAAAATGTGGTGACAACTTTACATGACCCCAATGCAACACCTAAAGAACATGCGCCACTAATTTTCTCCCAAAATGCTACTATGCAAGAAGTAGTCGCCGTGGTTGATAAACTAATCGACCAAATTACACAATTAGAGGACGAGATCATGAGAATGAGGGAACTAGCTACAGTCAATGGAGTATGGGCCGATGATGATGAAGACGAGTACCTCATTGAACACTCCTTGGTCAAGGAAATAGTCCAAAATGGTGAAGACCAAGGTGTGGACCACCTAACTCGTTCGGGGCGTCCATATCAAAATACTACTCAGAATGGTCCAACCAACGTTATCACACCAAATGATAACGAAGATGACTCTACTGATCATTTGCTAAAGCAATTACAGAAGACAAAGGCTGATCACAGTCTGGCAACTACTAGCAAGCTCATTCCCTCATCACCAAGCTTTACTGCAAGCTTTGGCCAAACTAAATGTAGCACATAACTCCACACCCGACGATGTAGTCAACTTGGTCTTCCAGAATCACCGAAGCTAAGTAATCCTATTACTTTCTCAGATGAAGATTTGACGCCCTTTGGCGCTAGTTACAACTTGGCTCTTTACATTACTGTCGTTTGCTTAAAGAAGAATGTGCCAATGACCTTAGTAGATAATGGCTCCACGGTCAACGTCATACCCTTGAAAACGGCATACAAATTAGGCATGAAAGAGTCGGATTGGACCCCTACTAATCAAGGTGTTCGCGCATATGATGGTACACGACGAAAGGTAGTAGGACTCGTTAACCTAACCATAGCCACATGGCCAATTGAGCGAAAGGTTAACTTCCAAATAGTGGACATTGAAGCTTCCTTCAACATACTTCTGGGAAGTCCTTGGATTCACGCTTCCAAAGCGATAACATCCACCCTTCACCAAAAGATCAAAATCCCACTAAATGGCAAAGTGGTGACGATCACTTCGTCGCCCATCAAGGCAATAATCGAAAAGAAGTCAAATAATCAAGTCCTTGCGGATCCAGTATATGAACTTGGGGGCTTTCAAAGCATAAGTGTCATAGAAAGTGAGTTGGAACCCTTATACTACGATCCCTACTCCAACTTGGTGGTCAACCATATACTCAAATCCCAGGGATACTTCCCGGGAATGCCTTTGAACTCTGCCCGAAGAAACACCTTCGCACCCTACAAAGAAGGCAACTAAAAAAGAATACCACTTGGCCTAGGATACAAACCCACTAAAGAGGAAGTTCTCGAGATGCTCGCTCAAGTTCAAAGCCGTAAGCACGTAGGAGTCCAAATGCGACCATATCTCCCTACCCTAAATGGATACTTCGTTAGGGAAGGAAGTCAAGAACTCTTTCACGGATTTCCCGAACCTTGGCACTACCTCGGAAGGAAGCTAGTTGGAATCGAGATCTTTCACGATTGCTACTTCATTCCTCCAGAAACAGTTCCTACCGTCAAGGCCCGTCAAGCACCTTGCTTAGACGAACAAGCTGTTAGTCTACTATTTGGAGGAGATCGATTTGTTAGAGCCGCGCAGCATGAGATCATTACCACGATACTTCAAGACGATCACTTCAACCCTACCGCGTTAATCACAGAAATAAACGCGAACCAGCAGAAAGGATGGAGAAAATCAATCAAGTGGACCAACAATCAAGGAAGACTCTTCAAGCTTACCACTGGAGAAGGAGAGATGTTCAAGGGAGAACCAGAAGACGATGAATTCGAGTCAGAGTCAGAGTCGGAGTCTAGAGAAGTCACTAGGGAGTCTCCTCCTGTCGTCATTCCACTCCCCTCGTTTCTCCTAGCTTAGCCTCAAATAGTAACAGTAGTTCAGGAAATGTCCCAACAACTGTCCCTTTACCGCCGCCGACCACATATCAGATGGCTTCTTCGTTTCAACTTTTCTCAAACTTTAATATGAATAAATCAGGTTCTGCTTACTCTTTGTGTTATCTTGAATACAATTCTATTTACGATGATACTGAGGATGACCCAAATCCGGACTCAATTGAGATACCTCCCTACATAGCCAAGGAAATACTACAAGAGGAGAAAGGGGGACCAATAATAGAGAATACCGAACCCATCAATGTAGGAACCAAACTAGAACCCCAAGAACTTAGGATAGGGACTACCTTGAGCTCTGCCGAAAGGGCCAGTTTCATAGACCTCCTAAAAGAATTCAAAGACGTTTTCGCTTGGTCCTACAAAGACATGCCAGGGATCGACAGGGATATCGCCGAACATAAAATCCCAATTAAGCCAGGTTTCAAGCCCGTGAAACAGAAGCTTCGTCGAATGAGGACAGAATGGGCTCTCAAGATTAAGGAAGAAGTCGATAAGCAATTCAAAGCCGGGTTCATCAAAGTTTCCAAGTACTCTGACTGGGTAGCCAACATAGTACCCGTACCCAAAAAGGATGGGAGAATCCATGTTTGTATTGATTTTAGAGACTTAAACAAAGCAAGTCCTAAAGATGACTTTCCTCTACCACATATCGACATATTGGCGGAGAATACCGCAGATCACGCGTTATTATCCTTCATGGATGGGTACGCGGGATACAACCAAATCAAGATGGCCATAGAAGACATGCATAAGACCGCCTTTGTCACTCAATGGGGAACCTATTGCTATACGGTCATGCCGTTTGGGTTAATCAACGCCGGAGCTACATATCAACGCACCGCAACTACACTCCTACATGACATGATGTATAAAGAAGTTGAGGTATATGTAGACGACATGATTGTCAAGTCCAAGGATAGAGAGGGGCATATTGAGAACCTTCGCAAATTCTTCTCAAGGCTACGAAAGTACAACATGAGGCTCAATCCTCAGAAGTGCGCATTCGGAGTAACATCTGGCAAACTCCTGGGATACATCGTTAGCCAACGAGGTATAGAAATAGACCCTTCCAAGATCAAAGCTCTGATCGAAATGCCACAACCTCAAATGGAAAAAGAAGTAAGAGGATTCCTGGGAAAAGTGCAATATATAAGTCGATTTATATCAAAACACATCATGATCTGTGAACCTATCTTCAAAAAGCTCAAGAAACCAGACCACACCATGTGGGATGATGACTGTCAAAAGGCATTCAACCGAATCAAGGAGATATTAGCTAAACCACCAGTACTCATGCCACCTCAACGAGATCAACCTCTTGGTTTATATCTCACGATGGCAAAAAACTTGACCATGGGCGCCATGCTAGCTCAAACCGTAGGAAAGGAAGAAAGGGCTATCTACTACCTTAGTAAGAAGTTCCTAGAGTACGAGTGCAAATATTCACAACTCGAAAAGACATGCCTCGCTCTTGTGTGGGCAACGAAGATGCTACATCATTACATGCTTAGCTACTCCGTAAAAATATACTCCAAAATGGATCCTGTCAAATACCTCTTCGAGAAACCCGTCCTCAACGGACGACTAGCAAGATGGACCTTGATGCTCTCAGAGTTTGATCTCAAATACGTACCTCTGAAAGTTATAAAAGGGCGCGCCGTTGCCGAATTATTTGCAGAAAATCCCATCAATGACGCACAAACAATAGATACTTGGTCATTTCCAGACGAGGATATACTCCAAACCGATGTAGACTCCTGGGACCTTTACTTTGATGGAGCATCAAACTCAAGAGGATTTGGAATAAGAGTGTTGCTCATTTCTCCTGAAGGCGAGCATACACCGATCTCTGTCAAACTCGACTTTGAGGTGACAAATAATGCTGCAGAATACGAAGCTTGTCTCATTGGACTACAAGCGGCAGTGAGCTTAGGCATTAAAAACCTCCGAGTGCATGGGGATTCGTCCCTGATCATCAATCAAGTTACGGGATCTTGGAAAATCCGAAGCGAAAGCCTAGCACCTTATCAAGCCAGAATAGACCAAGTTGCCCAATTCTTTGATCACGTGACCTATCTACACCTACCTCGAGAAGAAAATCAATTTGCAGATACTCTTGCAAAACTTGCATCTTTGATTAATATGCCAGATGACATGGTGGAAATGCCTTTATGTATCAAACGACGATCAGAGCCAGCTTATGTCCACCAAATCACTGATGAAGAGGAAGTCACAGAGGAACCTTGGTTCCAAGCAATCCTAAATTTCAAGATAAACGGTACCTATCCACCGGATATGGACAAAAGGGGACAACGTGCTATACGCCTACTAGCTTCCCAATACGTTCTCATGCAAGGAGAGTTATACAAAAGAACACCTCTTGGTGTAATCCTACGTTGCCTTGATCATTCACAGGCGCGGAAAGTGATGGAAGAAGTCCATGATGGAGAATGCGGTCCTCACATGAGTGGGCCCATGATGGCAAATAAAATCACACGTTTGGGGTATTATTAGACCACAATGGAATCCGATTGCATCAAATACGTAAGACATTGCCACAACTGCCAAATCTTCGGGAATGTACAACATGTCCCTCCTTCATTGCTCTATACGATGACATCTCCTTGGCCATTTTCTGCCTGGGGAATTGATATAATCGGGAAGATAACTCCAGCTGGAATAGGAGGTCACTGTTTCATCCTAGTGGCAATTGACTATTTCACCAAATGGGTAGAAGCGGCTTCCTACACTAGTCTCACGGTGTAGATACCTCATTTCTGCACCTCTCGCAAACCACCCGGTGATGATTGGGCCGCATGTTTGATACGCAGAACGGTTTGTGACAGTTCGTAAGTTTATCATCAAGTGATTGCTCAAATATTAATGTCTACCTCTTAGTTGTCATCAACGTGCCGATACGGTCGTTTTGACAGTAATTAGAGTACATTTGGAGTCTGGGCCTAAAACCGTCTTCATTTTTTGATAAACGTTAAATCCCGAGTCAGAATGTTCCGGATATTTCTATTCCATATTTTATAAATATTTCACAATCTTTATCCTTTGGTAAACAATTTCCCGTAATATTCAGACAAGATATTAAGGAAAACAAAAATATTCCGCCCTACCATAACTTAAACACGGAAATCTTTCTTCCCAGAGGAAACCCTTGGGAAAGACGCAGCAGTCTTGTGCCTCTTCCAAGAGACGCAGTGACTGCTGCGCCTCTTCCCAGGTCCTTTTCTGCGTGTTTTTCATATCTTTTTTATATCTTTCCGAGATTCACTTCCAAAGACTCTCCGAAACCCTAATTTATTCACGTGATTAGTATAAATAGGAGCCTTCGCTCCTCATATTTCTCACGCGAGTGTCCGCCCTTCTCTTCTCCCTTTGCATTCTAGACCTTTGTTCTTACTTTTTAGCGTCTACGTGCTTGAACATTCGACCACGTAAGCTCGGATCCTTCTGAGTACCAGCCTCGTTTGCATGACCGACCAATTTGACCAACTCCACATCAATCAACTTAATTAATCTAATCGTTTTCCTCTTACGAGGGCACTTTCATATTTGCATTATAGTTCGAGTCGAGCATCGCTAATCGATAACTTAGTCCTTCTCGTTTCGTCAAACATGTAAGTCTGAGGGTGTATAACCTCTCTTTTTATTATTGTTGTTTACTTTTTGTATCATTAATGTAAGGTTTATGTCGAAAATACTTGTTAAAACCGATTTCTAAAACCGTGCTTTAAAACCTCTTTTTACGGATTTCCAGAAGACAAACCGTCGAGAAAGGACGCAAAGAATCGCTGCGCCTCTTGAAGGAGCGCAGATTCTCGCCGCGCCTCTTCGCGAGGCCGCGCAGATTCTCGCTTCCTTTCTTCTTCTTTAAATCCTCTCGTAATTCGTTCGTCAAAATTTGTTTCGTTTGTTTCCTGTTAATTCTTTGACATAATAGCTTATCATCTCACATGTATATTATTTATCATTCATTCACATGTTTAATGCGTCATTAAATTCGACTTAAATCCCTTATAATCCGATATTTGCGGGTTTTCGTCATTAAATTCAATCCGGGTTGTAGGAATTCGATAAATTCATATCAGGTTTCTGGAATTCGATCCTTGATATATTTTCCATATGTTATTCATGATATTCGTCATTAATTCGTCATTAATTCATCATGTTTAGTCTATTTTGTTCACCTATGTCACTAATCAATCCTTCTTCCATGTAATTAATTCGTCTTAATTCCGTCTCATCCATGTTTATTGCTTTCATGACCATCATTCACATGTAAATAACCTGATAATCACTTCTATCCGAGTGTATATTATAAATCAATCATTAAATTAACCCACGAACATTAACGATTTGCAGTTCCGGCTTCACAGCCAGAACTCACCCTTGGAACAGACGCAAAGAATCGCCGCGCCTCTTCCAAAGGGCGATCTCTGCTGCGCTGTTCGAGTTGAGTTCTGTCTCTGAACTCCGTTGTTGCTTGACTTAGTTTAATTAGCTTATGTATTAATGGACTATTATTCGTATTGTCGCCTTAATTTTTGTTCGTTAATTCTTTCTTCTTTCTTTTCCCAAATTATCCGTTTTAAAGGTATTTTCGACATAAATCGCTAATCCCAATGTAATTATTGTAATTTCTTATTATTGTAATTTTATTCCTTGTATTTTGTATCATTTGTATGTTTTCACATGTAATTGAGCATTAAATCCTACTTCGACCCAATTGATTGTTAAACTATGTGTCAACCGACTTAGTATTAAATTCACATGCTAGGATTAAAACTTGGATGTTGCATTGCATGCATATAATCGAAGATATATCAAGTATAGATGATGTCCCTAATCATTAGTAGAGGCCGCTATCGAGGCGGGCGGGATTAGGTGTTCGATCAAAAGAGCTTCCTAATACGTACCCTCACCCCTTACTCCAGATCTCTGTGAACATCCGTGTTCATTGGCATCCACGAGAGTCATTCTAGACATAGAATGCTAAGGGTAACGATTGCTTAGTGTTCATGTCACTACTTTGTGTCTTGACATGACACGAGGTATTCGAACGGTTCCAATTTCCCATAAAAATTGGTGGTGACTCCAACAAAATGCAAACGCTTGTTCTCTTCCTCTCGAGCGCCCCCGTGGGCCCCCGCTGTCCACAGTTTGGCGACTCCGCTGGGGATAATACACTTACGTGTAGCCAAGGGTGAAACTTGAACAAGGTTAGGGAATAATTTGTACAAGACAATTGTCGGTTTTCATAAACTCGGTCTTCCTAGATCGTTTATTCGGCCTTCCTAGGCCCAACCCAACCCATTCGACCAATCATCCCGTCTAAACGGTCCTAATTCTTATTTGGGCCTAAGGATGGATAGCGATTGACGTCATCCATACCATGATGCTTACTCTTGTTTGTATCAAGGGCCTTCACTACTTGAGGAAATGGACTAGGAATCGGCCTTACTCTTGTTTGGTACGAGCCTCTCCATAGACTTCGGGTTTGATGGTTCGGTATGGCAACCCACCCTTTAAACCAAAACCCTTTTAAATGCACTCAGCATCCCGTTATAATGCTTGTATAAATGTTTGTACCTTACGTGATCACCATTTCTAAACGAAACCATGACGATTTTTGCAAAAATCAAAACCCTTTTTTAATCAAAATTTCGAAAAAGGCCATTCGATTAGCGCAAAACCCAGTCGAAACTTTGTCCGTTTGTCGAGTCAAAATTCGGGCCACAAGCCATTTCAAAACCTCACTTTGAGTCCACTCCTACGACTACACTATAGTTGATTAGGATACACATTTTCCAAAACTTTGTCCTTTCTTCAAAGCTCACTCAACACAAGTGGCACACACCCACTTCACGAGTAAAAACATTTCTTCTTTTAGCAAGTGTGTTAGAATAGTCGATCGTGTTTTGATTCGTCATCGATCTCTTATCCAGTTTTCAAGATGCCTGGAACCAGCGACACGAACCTCAACCAACTTCAAGATGGTAATAATCGAATCCTAGCCGCGCTAGCTCAAATCCAAGTTACTCAGGACCAAGTGTATGATCGCCTTGACACCATCGAGGGTCGGATCTATGCCGTAGAGGGGAGATTGGCTCCTCACGAAAGTGAAGTAGTAGGTGACTTCGCGAGTGAATCCAAGGACGAAAATCCTCCCATGGGACTAACTGTAGCTGAGAAAAGACTCCAATACTTAGAGGAGCAATTGATGTACCTTAAAGGGGATGACATTTATAGGGAGAATAATCGCAAGTATGAGGCCGTCAACTCCAAATTGCCAACCAACTTCAATATGACAGATATCCCTAAATTCAAGGGGCACGAAAACCCTTTGAACCACATCCATGCCTTCAAGGATTACATGTCTATCAAAGGTATCAAACCCGAGATGTTTTTAAGGATCTTTCCTTCATCTCTTGACACCATCCCAAAACAATGGTTCTACTCTTTAGAACACAAGAAGATCGCTACTTGGGAAGATGCCGCAATCGAATTTGCTAAGCAATACGCGGATAATGCTGAGATCCAAGTTAACATGCGCACTCTAGAGGTTCTTACCCAAAATGACAAAGAAGGATTCACCGACTTCCTAAGTAGGTGGAGGAAGACTAGTACCCAACTAGTTGAACGCCCGGATTAGGCCACCCTTGTGGAGAAGTTCGTGGACAATCTCAAGCCCATCTATGCCAATCATTTGAGATACCAAAACATCAAGACTTTCAAGGACTTAACCGTACTAGGGACAAGGATTGAAGATGACATCCGTAAAGGGCTCTTGTCCAAAACGGTAGGTTGAGGATATCAAGGCTCAACAAGTCGTTCATACGGCTCCACTAGCAAGACTGATGAAGTTAACCTTCTCGAGCCATCCAAAAAAAGTACCCCACCAAGGGGACACTTACTCCAACGCTCTAAAAAGGTTAATGAAACAAGGCAAACTCCAACCCATTGGACCTACTCCCGAACCCGAAAAGAAATCCAAATTCTGGGACGAGAACTCGTACTGTGAGTACCATAGGGGCAAGGGGCATGACACAGAAAAATGCTACAAATTGAAAAATGTGTGCTTCAAGACATGATTGAAGATGGTCGACTACCAATACCACTGGGAGGTAAACCCAACAACACTCAGAACCCTCTTGGGATTCTATTGATTACAAGTGACGAATCTACCTTAGATTGTTCACACCTCATTTCTCCAATTGAAGATGAGATCCATGCAATCGAGAGTGAGGGGTTCTACTCTACTATCTCTCCTACCATTTCTGACTTCATCACATGGGCAAGGAGCATGTGCCACTAATCTTCTCTCAAAATACTACTATGCAAGAAATAATCACCGTGGTTGATAAACTAGTCGACCACATCACACAACTAGAAGACGAAATCATGAGAATGAGGGAACTAGCTACGATCAATGGAGTATGGGCCGATGATGATGAGGACGAGTACCTCATGGAAAACTCCCTAGTCAAAGAAATAGTCCAAAATGGAGAAGACCAAGATGTGGACCACCTAACTCGTTCGGGGCGTCCATGTCAAAGTACTACTCAAAATGGTCCAACCAACGTTGTCACACCAAATGATAACGAAGATGACTCCACTGACCATTTACTCAAGCAATTACAGAAGACAAAGGCCGATCTTTCAGTCTGGAAATTAGTAGCAAGCTTATTCCCACATCGCCAAGCTTTACTGCAAGCTTTGGCCAAGCTAAATGTAGCACATAACTCGACACCCGAAGATGTAGTCAACTTGGTCTTCCAAGAATCACCAAAGCTAAGTAATCCTATTACTTTCTCAGACGAAGATTTGCCACCTTTTGGCGCTAGTCACAACTTGGCTCTTTACATCACTGTCATTTGTCTAAAGAAGAACGTGCCAATGACCTTAGTAGATGATGGCTCCGCAGTCAACGTCATACCCCTCAAAACGGCATACAAATTAGGCATGAAAGAGTCGGATTGGACCCCTACCAATCAAGGTGTTCGCGCATACGATGGTACACAACGAAAGGTAGAAGGACTTGCTAACCTAACCATAGCCACAGGGCCAATTGAGCGAAAGGTTAACTTCCAAATAGTGGACATTGAAGCTTCCTTCAACATACTCCTAGGAAGACCTTGGATTCACGCTTCCAAAGCGGTGACATCCACCCTTCATCAAAAGATCAAGATCCCACTAAATGGCAAAGTGGTGACGATCACTTCATCACCCATCAAGGCAATAATCGAAAAGAAGTCGAACAATCAAGTCCTTGCAGACCCAGTGTATAAACTTGGGGGCTTCCAAAGCATAAGTGTCATAGAAAGCGAATTGACACCCTTATACTATGACCCCTACTCCAACTTGGTGGTCAACCACATACTCAAATCCCAGGGATACTTCCCTGGAATGCCTTTCAACCCTATTCGAAGAAACACCTTCGCACCATACAAGGAAGGCAACTCAAAGAGGATACCACTCGGACTAGGGTACAAACCCACTAAAGAAGAGGTTCTCGAGATGCTCGCTCAAGTTCAAAACCGTAAGTATGTAGGAGTCCAAATGCGACCTTATCTCCCTACCCTAAATGGGTACTTTGTTAAGGAAGAAAGTCTAGAACTCTTTCACGGATTTCCCGAGCCTTGGCATTATCTCGAGAGGAAGCTAGCCGGAATCGAGATCTTTCACGATTGCTACTTCATCCCTCCAGAAACGGTTCCTACCGTCAAAAACCCTCAAGCACCTTGCTTAGACGAACAAGTTGTTAGTCTATTGTTCGGAGAAGATCGATTTGTTAGAGCCGCGCAGGATGAGATCATTACCATGATACTTCAGGACGATCACTTCAACCCTACCGCGTTAATCACAGAAACCAACGCAAGTCGGCAGAAAGGATGGAGAAAGTCGATCAAGTGGACCAACAATCAAGAAAGACTCTTCAAGCTCACCACTGGAGAAGGAGAGATGTTCAAAGGAGAACCATAAGACGATGAGTTCGAGTCAGAGTCGGAGTCAGAGTCGGAGTCTAGAGAAGTCACTAAGGAGTCACCTCCTGTCGTCATCCCCACTCCCTTTGTTTCTCATAGTTTAGCCTCGAGTAGTAACAGTAGTTCGGGAAATGTCCCAACCACTGTCCCTTTGCCGCCACTGACCGCAGATCAGATGGCTTCTTTGTTTCAACTTTTCTCAAACTTTAATATGAATAAATCAGGTTCTGCTTACTCTTTGTGTTATCTTGAATACAATTCTCTTTACGATGATACTGAGGATGACCAAGACCCAGACTCAATCGAAATACCTCTCTACGTAGCCAAAGAAATACTACAGTAAGGGGAAGGGGGACCAGTGATAGAGGACACCGAACCCATCAATGTAGGAACCGAACTAGAACCCCAAGAACTTAGGATAGGGACTACCTTGAGCTCTACCGAAAGGGCCGATTTCATAGAACTCCTAAACGAGTTCAAAGACGTTTTCGCTTGGTCCTACAAAGACATGCCAGGGATCGACAGGGATATCGCCGAACATAGAATCCCGATTAAGCCAGGTTTCAAACCTGTAAAACAGAAGCTTCGACGAATGAGAACGGAATGGGCTCTCAAGATTAAGGAAGAAGTTGATAAGCAATTCAAAGCCGGGTTCATCAAAGTTTCCGAGTATTCTGACTGGCTAGCCAACATAGTACCTGTACCCAAAAAGGATGGGAGAATCCGTGTTTGTGTTGATTTTAGGGACTTAAACAAAGCAAGTCCTAAAGATGACTTCCCTTTACCACACATCGACATATTGGTGGACAATACTGCAGACCACGCATTACTACCCTTCATGGATGGATATGCGGGCTATAACCAAATCAAAATGGCCATAGAAGACATGCATAAGACCGCCTTTGTCACTCAATGGGGAACCTATTGCTATACGGTCATGCCGTTTGGATTGATCAACGTCGGAGCTACATATCAACGCACCGCAACTACACTCTTACATGACATGATGCACAAAGAAGTTGAGGTATACGTAGACGACATGATTGTCAAGTCCAAGGATAGAGAGGGGCATATTGCGAACCTTCGCAAATTTTTCGCAAGACTACGAAAGTACAACGTGAGACTCAATCCTCAGAAGTGCACATTCGTAGTAACATCTGGCAAACTCCTGGGATACGTCGTTAGCCAACGAGGTATAGAGATAGACCCTTCCAAGATCAAGGCTCTGATCGAAATGCCGCAACCTCAAACAGAAAAAGAAGTCAGAGGATTCCTAGGGAAAGTGCAATATATAAGTCGATTCATATCGAAACTCACCATGATTTGCGAGCCTATCTTTAAGAAGATCAAGAAAACAGACCACACCATGTGGGATGATGGTTGTCAAAAGGCGTTTGACCGAATCAAAGAGATATTGGCTAAACCACCAGTGCTCATGCCACCTCAACGAGATCAACCTATTGGTTTATACCTCACAGTAACCGAAACAGCCATGGGGGCCATGCTAGCTCAAACTGTAGGAAGCGAAGAAAGGGATATCTACTACCTTAGTAAGAAGTTCTTGGAGTACGAGTGTAAATACTCACAACTTGAAAAGACATGTCTCGCTCTTGTGTAGGAAACGAAGAAGCTACGCCATTACATGCTTAGCTACTCCGTCAAAATATACTCCAAAATGGATCCAGTCAAATACCTTTTCGAGAAACCCGTCCTCAACGGACGCCTAGCAAGATGGACTTTGATGCTCTCAGAATTCGACCTCAAATACGTGCCTCTGAAAGTTATAAAAGGTCGCACCGTCGCCGAATTCTTCGCAGAAAATCCCATCAATGACGCACAACAATAGATACTTGGTCATTTCCGAACGAGGATATACTCCAAACTGACGTAGACTCCTGGGACCTTTACTTTGACGGAGCATCAAACTTAAGAGGATTTGGAATAGGAGTGTTGCTCATTTCTCCTGAAGGCGAGCATACACCAATCGCTGTCAACTCGACTTCGAGGTAACAAATAACGCTGCAGAATACGAAGCTTGTCTCATTGGACTACAAGCGGCAGTGAGCTTAGGCATTAAAAACCTCCGAGTACATGGGGACTCATCCCTAATCATCAATCAAGTTACGGGATCTTGGAAAATCCGAAGCGAAAGCCTAGCGCCATATCAAGCTAGAATAGACCAAGTTGCCCAATTCTTTGATCACGTGACATATCTACACCTACCTCGGGAAGAAAATCAATTTGCAGATGCTCTTGCAAAACTCGCATCTTTGATTAATATGCCAGATGACATGGTGGAAATGCCTTTGTGCATCGAACGACGGTCAGAGCCGGCTTATGTCCACCAAATCACCGATGAAGAGGAAATCGCGCAGGAACCCTGGTTCCAAGCAATCCTGAATTTCAAGCTCAATGGTACCTATCTACCTGATATGGACAAGAGGGGACAACGTGCTATACGCCTACTAGCTTCCCAATACGTTCTAATGCAAGGAGAGTTATATAAAAGAACACCTCTTGGTGTAATCCTCCGTTGCCTTGATCATTCACAGGCACGAAAAGTGATGGAAGAAGTCCACGACGGAGAATGCGGTCCTCACATGAGTGGACCCATGATGGCAAAGAAAATCACACGTTTGGGGTATTATTGGACCACAATGGAATCCGATTGCATTAAATACGTGAGACATTGCCATAATTACCTAATCTTCGGGAATGTACAACACGTCCCTCCTTCATTGCTCTATACGATGACATCTCCTTGGCCATTTTCTGCCTGGGGAATCGACATAATCGGGAAGATAACTCCAGCCGGAACAGGAGGTCACTGTTTCATCCTAGTGGCAATTGACTACTTCACAAAATGGGTAGAAGCGGCTTCCTACACTAGTCTCACGGCTAAAAATGTGGCAAAGTTCATACAAAACAACATCATCTGTCGATACGGTTGCCCACATGAGATCATTAGTGATAATGGATCACATTTCCAAGCTAAGACTGAGCAATTGCTAGCCAAGTTCAAAATTAGGTATCACCACTCTTCGCCCTATAGACCTCAGACTAATGGCAAGGTAGAGGAGGAAAACAAAAAACGTTGTCACAATTCTTAGGAAAATGATTGACAACTATCGAGATTGGCCGAGCAAGATACCCTTTGCTTTGTGGGGATATCGCACGTCTGTTAGGACGCCCACTGGGGCTACTCCTTTCTATTTGACCTGCGGCATGGAAGCTGTACAACCAGTTGAGCTAGAGATACCATCCTTGCATATTTTACTCGAAAGTCAAATCCCAGAAGCCGATTGGAAGATGGATAGATATGAAGAACTCATCCTCCTGGATGAACGTAGGCTACGCGCCTTGCATAATGTCCAAATATACCAAGCACGTATCAAACGAGCTTTCAACAAAAGGGTTAGGCCAAGAAACATCAGAGAGGGAGACTTAGTGCTCAAGTCGATTAGAGCTCTTTTACCTGTCGACCCACGGGGAAAATTCAAACCTAATTTGGCCGAGCCATTTCTAGTCAAGTCCATACTTCCAGGGGGTGCGGTTAGAATCACAGACTTAGATGGGAATGAGTTTTCGAACCCGACGAACCTTGACCAACTAAAACGGTACTATGCCTAGAATAGGAACAAAAATGCGCCTCGCGTGACCTCATGTGTCGCTCTTCTGGCACTAAAAAAACGGCCCCTGGCCAAGCTGAAATAAGCTTATGTCACTTTGCTCTTGCATTTTGACAATTTTGTCATCCTCTTATCATCAAATAAACTAAACTGCACCTTCAGAGTAAGTAAAAAGCTCATGCTTATTTTATAAGTTCATTACAAGCCTTTGCTTAGAACAATTATTCTTTTACATTTACTCGAACTATTCGCAAGGGTTTGATTTCATTTTCTAAATGAATACGTAGGCAATCCTTCACGGGATATAACCCATTATTTTAAAATGTAAATAGAAGGACATTTGCATTGCATTTGGAATTCGACAAGAATAATAAATAGAAAATCACAACAGGTTTCATAACCACTTAACCTTTTTTATTTCATTCACCTTCTAATAATAATAATACGTTACATAATAAAAGAAATAAAAATAGGCTAGGATTCTAAAAACTCCACCTTTTTATTACAACAATAATAATAATAATAAATAATAGCAAAGACTTGGGCTATTCTTCCATCTTCCCTTTGCCCTTGTCATTCTTATCATATTTCTTGTCACGACCTCGAGCCGGACGCTCTTGCGCCACTTCGGACCTAATCACCAACGGTCTTTCTCGAGGCCTAGACTTCCCATTTTTGTCAGTCACTTTATCCACGACAGGAGAGGTCTTCGGTTTCTTCGAAGGATGAACAACTCGAAACCCGGCTTCCTCCTCTCCCTCAGTCAAACGCTTCTCTTTCTCCTTTTCCACCTCGCGCACCTTGTAGTCAACGGGCTCGCGCTTCCTCAATCTCTCGCGCTCTTCCGGAGTAGTAGCTTTCCTCCATCGCAGATAAGAATCCGACACCCATAAGGCATTAGCAGAAGAGTTCAAGAACCACACGTTCCTTTGGGCCCATTTAATGGCCCATTCCCTTTGGCTCTCTGTAATAAGCGCCACGGCAGTCTGCGGGACGGTATCAAGCTTCGGGATCATCTGCTTTAGTCCAACCTATCTCATCAGCCTTTACGGGAAGATGCACACCATAAATTCCAAGCCAGGAATGCGCACAGATCGAGTAGGATCCAAGGAAGACACTCCAGTGACAGATTTGAGGTGCCACCATGGTACAATCCACCTAATCAAGGGGCCATCATCACTCTTCAGTTTGTTCTCCCAATAATTGCAGACCCGGGTGAAGTCTACCATGTACAGCCTAGTCCTCATCGCAATCAAACGAGCATGATAAGAAGGAACATGAACTGGGGGCTCGATCAATCGAAGCCATTCCATAAGCCAAACCTACCAAAAGCGGGTATTAGACATTAAAAAAAAACGAAAAAAAAACGAACGAAACAAAAAAAAAACAAAAAACGAAAAGAAAATAAAAAAAGAAAAGAAAAAGAGAAGGAAATGTTCTTTTACCTGCAGAATGGCGGTTGGCTTTTCTATTATCCAAACCCAACAGGATCTCTCCTAAGCATAAACAAGCTGGGCTTCTGCGCAGCTCCATTTGTTCAACAAGGTCCAGAAGACGGGGATCACCTCTCAAGTCTTCATCAACATGCCCTTGGAAGACATACACATGCAACAAGCAAAATCCAAATGCCCTTCGCCTAGCAACATAAGAAACGGTGGGGTCGGCCCTGTTAATGAATCGGTCAATGAAGTCCAACATTCGCACTCCCTTCGAGGTCACTAGACGGTCCACCTCAAGTCTAGTCAACCCAAGCAAGTCTCTAAATTTGCTCTTATACCCTTGCGAAGTAGAAGGAATGGCAGGTAAGTGTTCAGGGTCCCACCCACCAATCGCGGCAATTTCTTCAGGGAATGGGCAAATATCGCCTCCAGGAACGCAAAAACATGGTAATTCGGGTCCCAATAATCAAGACAAGCATCCAAGAATGGTTTGACGACCTTGATAAGCTTCAAACTCAGCAATGATCCAAGATTATATGCGCCCATATCATATTTCTCCATATTGTAAAATTCGTTGGTCCATTCTTTTAAGCGAATCTCCAAAATATTCATGATGAGGGATTATTTTGAGAATTTTATGTAATAAGACGAAGAAGAGACAGAAGAATTGTGTGAATAAAAGCTCTATCGACGTCTCTATTTATACTAATTTCTGTTTCCAAAAATCGCGAACGAACCACTGGGAACAGCGCAAAGACTTTGCGCTCTCAAAGGGACGCAGACTCATCTTTGCGCCTCTTCCTCAGCTCGATTTCTGTGATTTTCCGCGTTGGATCTTTCCTAATTCCGTGATGAATAATTTCCTATTCCTACGGGTTATTATTATGGCAAATACGTGGAAATTACCATATTTCGTGTTTCCTAATTCCATGGGCACGCATTTCGAGGCGACATCGACATTTTCGCCATTTTACCACACTTGCACATTTTCATTTTAGGAAATAATTTTCATTATAATTCATTCTAGGAAATAAGTTTCATACTAATTTAATTCCTTTTTTTTTCATTTCATTTCTAAACTTATAGGTTTCTATTTTTTTATTTTTTTAGGGGTAACCCTCTCTACCGTCCGGTCATTTCCGGCAAATTTTCTTGCAAATTTTTGCATTTTCACACTCCTTTGAGTCTTTCATTTTGCGCTAATTTAGGCCATGTGTATATACAAATGTATATTTTGCGTGATTTCTATGTAAATTTTGGCAGCATGACGGCGTAAACCGTCATCTACCAAACCTGTTCAAAGCTAACCTGCAGATACAAGCAACACAACCCAGCAGCAAAGGCACTCAGGCCATCTTATATCCAACCAAAAAGGAAATGTACAACAAACTGGGGGCTTTCGCCCCAAACAAAGTCCAAAATGTTCAAAATGAAGGACCAAAATGTACAAATGTGCAAAATACAACTAGACAAAACTACTGCTGGTCGCCCTCGAGCTCCGCAACTCTCGCCGCGAGAGCAGCAATCTCGGCGTCACGAACCACGAGCTCCCTCAACAAGCGAGCTGTCTCCTCCCGAGACTGAGCCAACTCTCGCTCCAGCTCGCGGTCCCCCTGCAAAACAACGAAATTGGCTCATGTCAATCATTTCCAGCAATTACAAGAAAAGTTGGAAAATCAAAATTCAAAAAACAAAATAGGCACAAGGTTCATACCTGACGACCGCCGACAAGTGCCTCGACGGCAGTAGCTCGCAGCCGGTTGGCCAACCTCCACAACGCCACAAACCGAGACGGCGCAACCTGCATTTTTAAAAGGAATTCTCAATAATTGAATAAGTTCAACCAAATGTGTTCTTACACAAGAATTAGGCAAATTAGAGGCTCACCCTCCGAATCAGATGCTGCCAATCTTCCAGGCCAGCATCCGTCACAGCCACGTCAAAGTCACGCAGCTCAGAGATCGTCGTCCTCCCAGTCGCGTCAGTGTACTCGAGGGTCTCGGGGTACTCTGGGGGCTTGATGCCCGCCGCCTCAACCTCCTACAAAGTCAAATGTTTCTCATTAATCGATGATCCTTCATCGTAGTTTAAAAATCAAAAATCAAGAAGAATAAAAATGCTCACCACAACCGGCCAGTACGCCAACCTCCTGTAGAAGAACGCCGAGTAGTCCTCGCCAGGAAGAAGGAGGGCGTCACCACCAACGCCAGCCAAGTCGGCCTCCCTCTCAGCCTCATAAGGCTCCCTGAACATCGTCCTAGGAGGATCGATGGGGACCGTCAACACATCCCGAAAGCACTGACGAGCCAAGCGCTCGCCCAAGTACCACACAGGACCCATCGACGTCCTCAACAACAGCCGGCTCGAACTCCTAGGCTGAAGAACCTCAGCCACAAAAGGAGGCGCTCCAGCGTACTCCGCCCAAGGCCTGGGCACCCACTGGGACAAGACAAAAAAGGAATCATTCTTATGATCGAGGTAAAAAGCAATATAGAAGCAAATGAATATAAGTGAGATGTTTATTTGTCTACCGAAGAGCGTTCACGTCCCGCCGGTAGACACCGTGAGAAGAAAGCTTGCTCTTCGTCCTGCACATGACCCAATCCCTCACCACGGGATAGGCCCTCTCCAGCGGCTCCGTCCTCTTGGGCGCGAGGCCCGGAAAATAGGAGTACACCCACGCCTGTAAAGCAAGATAGTCAATAACGATCTTTCGTAATTTGATAAAGAAGAGAATTGATTTTAAGTCTCAATGAAGGTTCATACCTCCAACAGAAGTCCAGGACCGATAGCACCAGGAGAAGTCCCCTTCTCCATCAACTCCGGACGAACCATGGCTCTCATGAAGCGGATGAGGACCGCGAAACCAGCAGTGACCCAGTCCCAACGCCCTAGGGAGCTCAGGTCAGAAAGGAAGGGAAGAAGCTTCGTCGACAACCTCTCTCCCTTGTCTCCGAGGTAAATCGAAGACAAAAACCACCAAAGCCACAAGCGGGCCCTCTGCTCAACTGTACAGGGAGGAGGAGCCGTCTCCCTCCCATCAATCGTCACCAACACCGGGATCTTCCCCGCGAAATAGTCTCAAACGTAGGAGCTGGGTACTAAACCAGGCACTGTGACAGCCTTCGGCGATAAGTTCCAGCCGATCAACCTCCTAGCCTCGGCCGAGTCCACCCTCATGGCAGTCTCCGGCCACTCCACAGCCTCAGACCCACACGGCAAACCAGAAATCATGCCGTAGTCCTTCAGAGTGAATCCCACCTCACCAAAAGGCATGTGAAAAGTGGAAGTCGTATCCCAGAATCGGTCCAAGAAAGCGCGGACCAGGCTAAGGTTAGCCCGCAACTTCCTCCTCGCGATATCCCTCCAGGCCTGCACCAAGGCCCCGAACGCTCCGCGCTCGATCATGGCGCGCTCCTCCGCCGACAGCCGCTCGTAGCACTCCATCGCTGTCGTGTAACCCGAGAACGACCTGATGTTCCCGGCCTCCTATTGTGATTTGAAACAAAAAGCTAATTTTAGTTTTGAATGAAAATTGGATAAGATGTGAGCAATTGAAATGAATGAAAGGAGATGAGTGGTGAGTAATGAATTCAAAATTACCAAACTCTTCACCGTCCTGTAGGACAGGTGACCCTCTGCAGCCCACAGCAAGTGCCTGCTCTCCCAGGTCTCAGCCCACGCGAGAGCTCCCCTCAGCTGACGACCTCCTCGTCCGACGTTGGCCCGTCTAGGGGCCTCCTCCTCCTCAACAGCCTCCTCCTCGTGGACCTCGTCCCCAGCAGCCATCACCGTAGTGGTGAAAGCCTGCTCTAAAGCCTCCTCGATAGTAGCAGCGTCTATCTCCATGGGAGCTCTCCCAGAAGTAGAAGCCTCATCACCTGCAGCATTAAGGTAATTTAGGCCGCGTCACGTGACGGCGAGCCTTAGTTAAGGGATTTTCGAGCCTTCGGAAACCCTGAAATCGCTCTTTTCTCGCCATCTTTGGCCATATCCTCACAAACCTGATCACTCATATGGTAATTAGGGTCAAGTCAAACCTAATTTGAAGCCTAATTCCGGGTTCGAGTCGAAAGTTCGGCAGCATTTCGTTATAACGTCGATTATGCCCTAAAAAGTGTCCTGAAAAAGCTGTCACAAACCAAAATTCCGAGATGATAGGAAGTTTACCCATCATCCAAGGATCCCAAATATCAAGTTTCATCGCAAATGGACAATCCTAAGGCTATTTTCGAAGCAATTTACGGTTTAGCTGTGAAACCGTCTCAAATTCACTCAGATGCTCAAAACTCAACGAAAATTCGAAACAAATACATGGTTATGTTCCTTATACTGCCAATTATCCATTTCTAATACCAATTTCACAAGGCAAATCTATTTGGGAGACAAGCCCCAAATTTTCGAAATAATTGGGTTGAAATCCCTAATTTTTTCGATCCAAATTGAGCGAATATAGAAGATTAATGCAAGAATGGTACACATACCTCGATTGGTCATGATGAATGCAAGCTTTTGGATCAAACCTTGGCGGAAATGATTAATATTTGAGAGAGAATTTGAAGAAATTGTGTTTCGAACAAATGATCCTAAACCCTCTGTTTATCGCGTTTTTAAGTAGAAAATACGCTTTGGGGAAGACGCAGCAGGTGCTGCGCCTCTTCCTAGCGTTCCCTCCATACGAGTTTTCAAAAATTCGTTATGAGTTCGTTATTTGTGGGCCCATCTTTGGTGCGCCTCTTCCTCGTTGCTATCTTATCCTTTTGGTCCGTTTGATGATTATCTTTCGTTCCGGCCCGAATTTCTAAGCCAAAAAGCAGGCTATTACACGTTATTTATCGCTTCTAGGACCTTGCTTGTCACAACGAGCATTTATTCCTTCACAGGTATTTCGACACATTTCCCCAACGAGAGTAAGCGGATAGACTTTCCCTCTCGAGACACGGAGATTAATTCCCGATTATGTTCCCCAACGAGAGTAAGCGGATAGACTTTCCCTCTCGAGACATGGAGATCAACATCAGCCCCTATTTCTTCCGAAGTTTGTTTGAAGCTGATCACGAACAGATTTCTCCCAGCAGTTCCCGCCTGTGTCCTGCTACTCACAATATTTCTTGTTTCCCCTCGGAGTGCGATAAAGATGTCGTTCTCCACAAGTTCCCAGACCAGTTTAAAGTTATATTCGGGCCTCCTTCCCGCCGATGCTTTCCTTTAGGGCCCCATACCCTAGCACCAACCCTTATATATCTTTTAGGTCTTACCCTTAGCTCCTATGCTTACCCTTAGCTCCTACGCTTAACCTTAGCTCCTATGCACCTCCGGAAACATCTCGAGAAAGAAGTCTCAAGTATGGTCTCTTCTTATGGCTGGCGAGCTTCCTTACGTAGTCGAATGGACTTTAAACGACCCTCCCCGATAGTCGACAGACTCTAAAATGTTCCCGACGACAGGTCCTTGGCTCAGACCCCTTGAGCCGCCTCGCGTCGCCATAGTCGTCAGGTTGTAATCTTCGATTGACCTGATGGCTATACTTTGACTTTCGCCTTGTTCAAGCCTCAGTCAAAGTGGGGGCTCTGTAGATACCTCATTTCTGCACCTCTCGCAAACCACCCGGTGATGATTGGGCCGCATGTTTGATACGCGGAACAGTTTGTGACAGTTAGTAAGTTTATCGTCAAGTGATTGCTCATATATTAATGTCTACCTCTTAGTTGTCATCTACGTGCCGATACGGTCGTTTTGACAGTAATTAGAGTACATTTGGAGTCCGGGCCTAAAACCGTCTTCATTTTTCGATAACCAATAAATCCCGAGTCGAATGTTGGAATGTTCCGGATATTTCTATTCCATATTTTATAAATATTTCACAATCTTTATCCTTTGGTAAACAATTTCCCGTAATATTCATACAAGATATTAAGGAAAACCAAAATATTTCGTCCTACCATAACTTAAACACGGAAATCTTTCTTCCGCAGGAGGAAACCCCTTGGTAACAGGCGCAGCAGGTGCTGCGCCTCTTCCAAGAGACGCAGTGATCGCGCGCCTCTTCCCAGTCCTTTTTGCGTGTTTTTCATATCTTTTTTATATCTTTCCGAGATTCACTTCCAAAGACTCTCCGAAACCCTAATTCCTTCACGTGATTAGTATAAATAGGAGCCTTCGCTCCTCATATTTCTCACGCGAGTGTCCGCCCTTCTCTTCTCCCTTTTCATTCTAGACCTTTGTTCTTACTTTTTGGCGTCTACGTGCTTGAACATTCGACCACGTAAGCTCGGATCCTTCTGAGTACCAGCCTCGTTTGCATGACCGACCAATTTGACCAACTCTACATCAATCAACTTAATTAATCTAATCGTTTTCCTCTTACGAGGGCACTTTCATATTTGCATTATAGTTCGAGTCGAGCATCGCTAATCGATAACTTAGTCCTTCTCGTTTCGTCAAACATGTAAGTCTGAGGGTGTATAACCTCTCGTTTTATTATTATTGTTTACTTTTTGTATCATTAATGTAAGGTTTATGTCGAAAATACTTGTTAAAACCGATTTCTAAAACCGTGCTTTAAAACCTCTTTTTACGGATTTCCAGAAGACAAACCGTCGAGAAAGGACGCAAAGAATCGCTGCGCCTCTTCGAAGGAGCGCAGTTCCTGCTGCGTCTCTTCGTGAGGCTGCCGCAGTTCCTGCTTCCTTTCTTCTTCCTTCGTCCTCTGTAATTCGTTCGTCAAATTTGTTTCGTTTGTTTCCTGTTAATTCTTTGACATAATAGCTTATCATCCCACATGTATATTATTTATCATTCATTCACATGTTTAATTCGTCATTAAATTCGACTTAAATCCCTTATAATCCGATATTTGCGGGTTTTCGTCATTAAATTCAATCCGGGTTGTAGGAATTCGATAAATTCATATCGGGTTTCTGGAATTCGATCCTTGATATATTTTCCATCTATTATTCATGATATTCGTCATTAATTCATCATGTTTAGTCTATTTTGTTCACCTATGTCACTAATCAATCATTCTTCCATGTAATTAATTCGTCTTAATTCCGTCTCATCCATGTTTATTGCTTTCATGACCATCATTCACATGTAAATAACCTGATAATCACTTATATCCGAGTGTATATTATAAATCAATCATTAAATTAACCCACGAACATTAACGATTTGCAGTTCCGGCTTCACAGCCAGAACTCACCCTTGGAACAGACGCAGCAACTGCTTCGCCTCTTCCAAAGGGCGCAGTCCTGCTGCGCCTATTCCAGGTTGAGTTCTGTCTCTGAACTCCGTTGTTGCTTGACTTAGTTTAATTAGCTTATGTATTAATGGACTATTATTCGTATTGTCGCCTTAATTTCTGTTCGTTAATTCTTTCTTCTTTCTTTTCCCAAATTATCTGTTTTAAAGGTATTTTCGACATAAATCGCTAATCCCAACGTAATTATTGTAATTTCTTATTATTGTAATTTTATTCCTTGTATGTTGTATCATTTGTATGTTTTCACATGTAATTGAGCATTAAATCCTACTTCGACCCAATTGATTGTTAAACTATGTGTCAATCGACTTAGTATTAAATTCACATGCTAGGATTAAAACTTGGATGTTGCATTGCATGCATATAATCGACGATATATCAAGTATAGATGATGTCCCTAATCATTAGTAGAGGCCGCTATCAAGGCGGGTGGGATTAGGTGTTCGATCAAAAGAGCTTCCTAATACGTACCCTCACCCCTTACTCCAGATCTCTGTGAACATCCGTGTTCATTGGCATCCACGAGAGTCATTCTAGACATAGAATGATAAGGGTAACGATTGCTTAGTGTTCATGTCATTACTTTGTGTCTTGACATGACACGAGGTATTCGAACGGTTCCAATTTCCCATAAAAATTGGTGGCGTCTCCAACAAAATGCAAACGCTTGTTCTCTTCCTCCCGAGCGCCCCCGTGGTCCCCCGCTGTCCACACACGGCTAAAAATGTAGCAAAGTTCATACAAAACAACATCATTTGTCGATACGGTTGCCCACATGAGATCATTAGTGATAATGGATCACATTTCCAAGCTGAGACTGAGCAATTGCTAGCCAAGTACAGAATTAGGCACCACCACTCTTCGCCATATAGACCACAGACTAATGGCGCGGTAGACGCAGCAAACAAGAACGTTGTCACAATTCTCAAGAAAATGATTGACAACTATCGAGATTGGCCAAGCAAAATACCCTTTGCTTTGTGGGGATATCGTACATCTGTTAGGACGCCCACTAGGGCCACCCCTTTCTATTTGACCTACGACATGGATGCTGTATAGCCAGTCGAGTTAGAAATACCATCATTGCGTATCTTACTCGAAAGTCAAATCCCGGAAGCCGATTGGAAGAGGGATAGATATGAAGAACTCATCCTCCTGGATGAACGTAGGCTACACGCATTACATAATGTCCAAACCTATCAAGCACGTATCAAACGAGCCTTCAACAAAAGGGTCAAGCCAAGGAACATGAAGGAAGGAGACTTAGTACTCAAGTCGATTAGAGCTCTTCTACCTGTCGATCCACGAGAAAAATTTAAACCTAATTGGGCCGGGCCATTTTTAGTCAAGTCCATACTTCCAGGGGGTGCGGTTAGAATCACAGACCTAGATGGGAATGAATTTACCAACCCGATGAACCTTGACCAACTAAAGCGGTATTATGCCTAGAATAGGAACAAAAACGCGCCTCGCGTAACCTCACGTGTCGCTCTTGTGGCACTAAATAAACGGCCCCTGGCCAAGCTGAAATAGGCTAATGTCACCATGCTCTTGCATTTTGACAATTTGTCATCCTCATATCATCAAATAAACTAAATTGCACCTTAAGAGTAAGTAAAAAGCCCATGCTTATTTTTCTAAGTTCATTACAGGCTCTTGCTTAGAACAATTATTCTTTTACATTTACTCGAACTACGCGTAAGGGTTTGATTTCATTTTTTTAATGAATACGTAGGCAATCCTTCGCAGGATACAACCCATTAATTTCAAAATGTAAATAGAAGGACATTTGCAGTTGCATTTGGAATTCGACAAGAATAATAAATAGATAATCACAACGGTTTCATGACCAATTAACCTCCTTTATTTCATTCATTTTCTAATAATAATAATAGTACGCTACATAATAATAATAATAATAATAATAATAATAATAATAATAATAATAATAATAATAATAATAATAATAATAATAATAATAATAATAATAATAATAATAATAATAATAATAATAATAATAATAATAATAATAATAATAATAATAATAATAATAATAATAATAATAATAATAATAATAATAATAATAATAATAATAATAATAATAATAATAATAATAATAATAATAATAATAATAATAATAAAGATAAACAAAAAAAATAAAATAGGCTAGGATTCTAAAAACCCCACCTTCTTATTACAATAATAATAATAAATAATAATAAAGACTTGAGCTATTCCTCCATTTTTCCTTTTGCCCTTGTCATTTTTGTCATATTTCTTGTCACGACCTCGAGCCGGACGCTCTTGCGCCACTTCGGACCTAATCACCAACGGTCTTTCTCGTGGTCTAACCTTCCCATTCTTGTCAATCACTTTGCCCACGACAGGAGAGGTCTTCGGTTTCTTCGAAGGATGAACAACTCGAAACCCGACTTCTTCCTCTCCCTCAGTCAGATGCTTCTCTTTCTTCTTTTCCACCTCGCGCACCTTGTAGTCAACAGGCTCGCGCTTCCTCAGTCTCTCACGCTCCTCCGGAGTAGTAGCTTTCCTCCACCGCAGATAGGAGTCCGACACCCATAAGGCACTAACAGAAGAGTTCAAGAACCATACATTTCTTTGAGCCCATTTAATGGCCCACTCCCTTCGACTCTCAGTAGTAAGCGCCAAAGATCTGCGGGGACAAAGTGTCAAGCTTCGGGATTGTCTGCTTCAGTCCAACCTGTCTCATCAGCCTCTCCGGGAAGATGCATACCATGAATTCTAAGCCAGGAATGCGCACAGCTCGGGTAGGATCCAAGGAAGATACTCCAATGACAGACTTGAGATGCCACTATGGTACGATCCATCTAATCAAGGGACCATCATCACTCTTCAATTTGTTTTCCCAATAATTGTAGACTCGAGTGAAGTCCACCGTGTAGAGCCTAGTCCTCGTAGCAATTGAGCGAGCATGATAGGCAGGAACATTAATTGGGGGGTCGATCAATCGAAGACGCTCCATAAGCCAAACCTACCAAAAAAAAAACGAAAAAGAAAACAAAAAGAAGAGAAGAAATTCTTTACCTGCAAGATAATGGGACTTCCCAAATAAGGTAGGTCACGATTGGCTTTCCTGTTATCCAAACCCAATAGGATCTCTCCTAAACATAAACAGGCTGGGCTCCTGCGCAGTTCCATTTGCTCAACTAAGCTCAGGAAACGGGGATCACCTCTCAAATCCTCATCAACGTGCCCTTGAAGGACATATACATGTAACAAGCAAAGTCCAAATGCCCTTCGCCTAGCAACATAAGAGATGGTGGGGTCGGCCTTGTTAATGAATCAGTCAATAAAGTCCAACATTCGCACTCCTTTCGAGGTCACTAGACGGTCCACCTCAATTCTTGTTAACCCAAGGAAGTCTCTAAATTTGTTCTTATACCCTTGTGAAGTAGAAGGAATAGCGGGCAAGTGTTCTGGGTCCCACCCACCGATCGCAGCAATTTCTTCAGGAAATGGGCAAATGTCACCTCCAGGGAAGGCAAAAACATGATAATTCGGGTCCCAATAATCAAGACAAGCATCTAGGAATGGTTTGACCACCTTGATAAGCTTCAAGCTCAACAACGATCCAAGATTATAGGCACCCATGTCATACTTCTCCACACTAGAGAACTCATTGGTCCACTCTTTAAGACGAATTCCAAGAGTATTCATGATGAAGGATTGTTTGAGAATTATATGTAATAAGACGAAGGAAGAGACGGAAGAATTGTGTGAATAAAACCTCTATCGACGTTTCTATTTATACTAAAATCTGTTTCCTAAAATCCGCCAGGACGGATACACCGGGGAACAGGCACAGCACCTTCTGCGCCTCTTCAAAGGGACGCAGCTCCCTGCTGCGCCTCTTCCTCAGCCAACGTTTCTGTGATTTTCCGCGTTGGATCTTTCCTAAATTCCTTAGCGAATAATTTCCTATTCATACGGGTTATTATTTTGGTAAATCCGTCAAAGTTACCATAGTTCGTGTTCCCTAATTCCACGGGCACGCATTTCGAGGCAATATCAGCATTTTTGTCATTTTAGCACACTTATATATTTCTTTCTATTTTTTCTTTTTTGGGGCATCATTCCACTCCCGTCCTACATTACATTTCTAACTTATAGGTTTTTATTTTTTCTTTATTTAGGGGGTAACCCTCCCTACCGTCCGGTCATTTCCGGCAAATTTTTTGCATTTTTGCATTTTTGCACTTTTGCACTTTTGAGTCATTCGTTTTGCGCTAATTTAGGCCATATGTATGCATACATGTTCTATGTGATTTCTATGTAAATTTGGCAGCATGACGGCGTAAACCGTCATCTACCAAACCTGTTCAAAGCTAACCTGCAGATACAAACAACGCAACCCAGCAGCAAAGGCACTCAGACCATCGTATATACAACCAAAAGAGGGATATGTACAACAAACTGGGGGCTCGAGCCCCAAGCAAAATCCAAAATGTCCAAAATATAGGTCCTAAAATGTACAAATGTGCAAGATACAGCCAACAACAAATAAAACAAACAACAACGAAAACTACTGCTGGTCGCCGCCTAACTCCGCAACTCTCGCCTCGAGAGCATCAACCTCGGCGTCACGGACCTCGAGCTCCCTCAGCAAACGAGCTGTCTCCTCCCGAGACTGAGCCAACTCTCGCTCCATCTCGCGCTCCCTCTGCAAACAACAAATTGGCTCAGGTCAATCATTTCAAGCAATCATAAGAAAATTAGAAAATTCAAAAAGGAAGTAGACGAAAGGTTCATACCTGACGAACTCGACCGCCGACAAGTGCCTCGACGGCAGTATCTCGCAGCCGGTTGGCTGTCCTCCATAACGCCACAAACCGAGACGGCGCAACTTGCATTTTCAAATAAGAAGTTCTCAATAATTAGATAAGTTCAAATCAAATGTGTTCTTACACAAAAAATCATACAAATTAGAGGCTCACCCTCCGAATCAGATGCTGCCAATCGTCCAAGCCAGCATCTGTCACAGCCATGTCAAAGTCACGCAGCTCGGAGATGGTCGTCCTCCCGGTCGCGTCAGTGTACTCGAGGGTCTCGGGGTACTCTGGGGGCTCGATGCCCGTCGCCTCAACCTCCAGCGAAGACAAAGGATTGCCATTAAATCGATGATCATTCATCATACTTTCGAAATGGTCATAAAGGGAGTAAATGCTCACCACAACCGGCCAGTACGCCAACCTCCCGTAGAGGAACGCCGAGTAGTCCTCACCAGGAAGCAGAAGGGCATCACCATCAACGCCAGCCAAGTCAGCCTCCATCTCAGGCTCAGAAGGCTCCCTAAACATCGTCCTAGGAGGATCAATGGGAACCGTCAAGACATCCCGAGAGCACTAACGAGTCAGGTGCTCGCCCAAGTACCACACAGGACCCATCGACGTCCTCAACAGCAACCGGCTCGAGCTCCTAGGTCGAAGGACCTCAGCCACAAAAAGAGGAGCGCCAGCGTACTCCACCCAAGGCCTGGGCACCCACTGGGAAAAGACAAGCAAGAAATCATTCTTATGATCGGTTAAAAAAGTAATAAAGGAGCAAAACGAATATAAGTGAGATGCTCACGCTGTCCAGCTGAAGAGCGTTCACGTCTCGGCGGAAGACACCGTGAGAGGAACGCTTGCTCCTCGTGCAACACATCACCCAATCCCTCACAACGGGATAGGCCTTCTCCAGCGGCTCCGTCCTCTTGGGCGAGAGGCTCGGAAAGTAGGATTACACCCACACCTGTGAAGCAAGGTAGTCAATAACGATCTTTCGTAATTCGATAAAGAAAAGAAGTGATGGAGGTTCATACCTCAAACAGTAGTCCAGGGTCGACAGCGCCAGGAGAAGTCCCCTTCTCCATCAACTCCGGACGAACCATGGCCCTCATGAAGCGGATGAGGACTGCAAAACCAGCAGTGACTCAGTCCCAACGTCCTAGGGAGCTCAGGTCATAAAGGAAGGGAAGAAGCTTCGTCGACAGCCTCTCTCCCTTGTCTCCGAGGTAGATCGAAGACAGAAACCACCAAAGCCACAAGCGGGCCCTCCGCTTTCACCAGACAGGAGGAGGAGCCGTCTCCCTTCCGTCAATCACCACCCGCGTCGGGGTCTTCCCCGCAAAGTAGTCTCGGACGTAAGAACTAGGCACCAAACCAGGCACTGCAGCAGCCTTCGGCGCCAAGTTCCAGCCGATCAACCTCCTAGCCTCGGCCGAGTCCACCCTCATGGCAGTCTCCGGCCACTCCACTGCCTCGGTCCCACACGGCAGACCACAGATAATGTCGTAGTCCTCCAACGTGACTCCCACATCAACCAAAAGGCATGTGAAAAGTGGAAGTCGTGTCCCAAAATCGGTCCAAGAAAGTGCGGACCAGGCTAAGGTTAGCCCGCAGCTTCCTCTTCATGATATCCCTCCAAGCCTGCACCAGGGCGCCGAATGCTCCCCGCTCGATCATGGCTCGCTCCTCCGCCGACAGCCTCTCGTAGCACTCCATCGCCGTCGTGTAACCCGAGAACGATCTGATGTTCCCGGTCTCCTATTGTGATTTGAAACAAAGACTATCTTTAGTTTGAATGAAATTGAAAAAGATATGAGCAAATGAAATGAAAAAAGATGAATGATGAGTAATGAATTCAAGGTTACCAAGCTCTTCACCATCCTATAGGACAGGTGACCCTCCACAGTCCAAATCAAGTGCCTGCTATCCCAGGTCTCAGCCCACGCAGGTGCTCCCCTCAGCAGACGACCACCTCGCCCAACGTTGGCCCGCCTCGGGGCCTCCTCCTCCTCGAGGACCTCGTCCTCAGCAATTGCCTCCTCGAGAGCACGAGAAGCATCAACGGCTGTGTCTATGTCCATGGGAGCTCTCCCAGAAGTAGAATCCTCGTCACCTGCAACGTTAAAGTAATTTTAGGCCGCGTCAAGTGACGGCGAACCTTGATTAGGGGATTTTCGAGTTTTAGAAGCCCCGAAGTCGCTCTTTTCTCGCCATATTTGGCCGTATTCCCACAAACCCGATCACTCATGTGGTAATTTGGGTTAAGTCAAGCCTAATTTGAAGCCTAGTCATGGGTTCGAGTCGAAATTTCGACAGCATTTCGTTATAACGGCGATTATGCCCTAGAAAAGTGTCCTGAAAAAGCCGTCACAAACCAAAATTTCGAGATGGTATGAAGTTTACCGATCATCCAAGTATTCCAAATATCAAGTTTCATCACAAATGAGCAATCCTAAGGCTATGTTCGAAGCAATTTACGGTTTAGCTGTGAAACCGTCACAGTTTCACCCAAATGCCCAAAACTCAACGAAAATTCGAAACAAATACATGGTTATGATCCTTATACTACCAATTATCCATTTACAAGGTCAATTTTACAAGGCAAGATCATTTGGGGGAAAAGCCCCAAATTTTCGACATTTTAGGGTTAAACACCCTAAATTTTGTCGATCCAATTCGTCCATTATAGAAGATTAATGCAAGAATGATATACGTACCTCGATTAGTCATGGCAAATGCAAGCTTTTGGATCAAATTTTGGAGGAAATGGTTGAGATTTGAGAGAGAAATTGATGATTTGTGTTTCGAAATAATGAAATGAAACCCCTGTTTCATCGCGTTTTCACGCAGAATTGCCACGCTCAGGAATGAACGCAGCAGGTGCTCCGCCTCTTCCAAGAGACGCAGCTCTTGCTGCGCCTCTTCCTCAGCTTCCCTTCATACGAATTTTCAAAAATTCGTTATGAGTTCGTTATTTGTGGGCCCATCTTTGGTGCGCCTCTTCCCCGATGCCATTTTATCTTTCTGGTCCGTTTGACGATTGTTCTTCGCTCAGACCCGCATTTCTAAGCCAACTACAGACTATCGTACATTATTTATTGCTTCCAAGACCTTGCTTGTCACAACGAGCAAGTATTCTCTGACAGGTGTTTCGACACGCCTTCATTATATTCCCCCAGCGAGAGTAAGCGGATAGACAATCCCTCTCGAGACATGGAGATAAGTTCCCGATAAGGTTTCCCCAATGAGAGTTCACGACATACAATCGTCCTTCTCAAGTTCTTCTGAAGTTTGTTTGAAGACGACCAAAGCAGATTTCTCCCAGCAGTTCCCATCTGTGTCCTGCTACTCACAATATTTCTTGTTTCGCCACGGAGTGCGATAAAGGTGTCGTTCTCTAGAAGTTCCCAGACCGGCAGAGTTCTTACACTCAAGCCTTAGTTACCCCTTAGGTTGAACTTATATTTAACCTCCTTCCCGTCGATGCTTACCCTTACCTCCTTCCCGTGGACAAGGCCCTCGAGAACTGCGTCCGCGGGATCCACACTAGGCATAATCGACTCGAGGTTCTTTCGAATCGAATTAAGACAAATTAGAGTCGCCACCAAGTTTTTTGGGAACTTGGAACCGTTCAAGTCAACTTTACACCTTTCATCGAAAAGCATAAAGCCAATCGACTACGAGTGATTAAAGATAAAGACTTGTACCCTATATCACTCGATTTGAATGACTCTCGTAATCCAATGGTATTTAGACGGATCCACAAACCATAGATCTTGAGTAAGGGGTGAGGGTACGTGCTAGGAAGCCCATAAGGACACCTAACCCCGCCCGTCAATAACGGCCTCTACTAAGTCAAGTGTCGGATTTCAAACAAGGTCATAGCTACTACGATATATGATATGCAAACATCGTTTTCAAAACCCTAACATGTGAAGTTTCTATGTCGATTTAGATGCAACTAAACTAACTTTGTCAAAGTTGTAATTTAGCATGTGGGTTGATTGATCTAACAACATACAAAACAAAGCAAACAAGGCTTAGGGGGAATGGGGGAGCCGTTGGGATCTATCCTATTACAACCCAGGCATTTCATGCCGACACAACGATAAATTAAAGATACAACTCGATCTAAAATACAACGTTATACACAAAACCGTACATGACGCATTACACGGCCATTCGGCCTAGGAAACCGTGCACAAAGGGGTGGCCCACGGCTTACATGACTCACGGCCTTGGGTCACTCCTCGTAATGTGTGCTTTCACTTAATCTCATCGAATTAGACATAGGGCTACGCACCAAAGCATGCATTAGCATAAATCGGGCCATGTTGCTTTAAACAACATGCGATTTACTACGCTCTTACATGCATTGGGGCACAACCATCTAACCAAACAAGACTAAGGTTTTTGGAAGAGGTTTTGACTCGATAAAAGAAAGCTAACTTGAAAATTACAACTCGATGAACAAACGATAAATTACAAGCGACAAAACAATAAAGAACAAACGATGTAAAACAAACGAAACAAGAAAGACCAAAGGATACGGCCAAGCCATGGCCACTCTAGACACGGCTACCCTAGGTCCTAGGTCAGGTTCATTAGTTAGATCAATTGATTGCGAAACAAGTTCGAAAGCGGGCTAGAAAACAAGTTAGAAACGACGTTGATCGATTGAAAAGATGTCTTGTAAATGTGTATTCTAAACGGCCTAAAGGGGTCAAATTAGGTCAAGTTCGCTAATTAATTTAACTCATCGAGTGTTAATAAGACGGTGCTAATCACGCACTCTTATACTAGCGAGAAATTAGGTGAAAGAGAGAGATGCATTCAATTAAGTTACAGAATTGTTAGTTGATTTTTAAAGCTATGTCGATGTACCCTAACGTGTCTAATTAGGTTATTAAACTGATCTAATATCATCTAAACGAGTTATATGTTAACAATCAGAGGTCATACTAACATGTGAATGGTCCTATCATCATCGGGTGTTTGTCGGGTTCTCTATAAATTCCAATATCGACGGATACGGGTATCTACAGAGCCCCCACTTTGACTGAGGCTTGGACAAGGCGAAAGTCAAAGTATACCCCAGGTCCCTCTCGACCTGAGGATTCTTCGGGTCGTTTATAGTCCATTAGACTTGCGTATATAAGCTCGCCAGCCATAAGAAGAGATCATACCTGAAACTTCGCTGGGGATTAACTCTTACTTCTGTTGCGTCAAATTGTCATTGTTGGTCGTCGACCCATAAATCGCATATATGATGGATTGAGCCTTATCCTTAGGCGCCTACGTATCCGTTTCTGACGGAATCAAACCCGCGTCGTAGTTCGGCAACTGCTGACACATGCCTAAAGTTTATCATCTGCTGGCGTATGTCCAAAATTCATCATCTGCTGACATTTGCCCAAAATTTATCATCTGCTTGTGCTTGTCCGAATGGGACGGGACTTTCCAAGGAGGTTGCCGCCGCTTTCATCATTTTCTTTCAGCTACGGAATTCTTCCATTTCATACTCTTGTATTGAATTGAATTCTTGGCGGATGTCATCCTTTACATCTGAATAATGGTCTCTGAAGCCAACGGCTTCAGAGCCTCCAGTTTGTGATGGCTCTAAAGTCGAAGACTTTAGAGACCCCAGTTGAAGCATATCCTGCTATATTTGAAACATAAAAAATGTACTAGCAATAATCATCACATAAGCACATTTGGATCATCGATCTTAAAATTGGATTATTTGAAAGATTGGGTCATCGACCCGAAAATTGAATTTAAAAATTTTAAAAAAACTGGGCCATCGACCCGAAGTTTGAATTTGACATCACTTGGACTGTTGGGCCATCGACCCTTCAAAAATTGAATTTGAAATTTTGAATTTCGAAAGATTGGGGTCATCGACCCGAAAAGATTCCACTACTTGGATCATCTATCCATAATTCGCAAAACGTTTTTGGAATTTTGAAATTTTGAATTTTTTTTTTTGAAATCGAACCTTGATGGGTGAGCATGAAATACGACTCAGACACTCTATATGACCCGTAAACAACGTGGGCGTAGCCCACTACCGTAAAACAAAAAAGGAAAATAAACCGTAAGTGTGCACGAGTTTTAATTCAACTATTGACTCGCTGGGGGTAGAAATGTAAATTGGCCACTCTGGCGCCAAAAGAGGGCAAATGGGAATCACAAGGTCGTCGACTTGGGACGAAGATATCGTATGGCATGGGCGTGCTCCCGAGGGCACACGGGAATCAAGATCACTTGGCATTCACAAGGTGGATTAAACTCACGGAGCAACAACGTTGGCTTCGCCCAGACACTAAACACAGACTGATTTTATGAGAACACTTAGACAACACGCATGACTTTTGTCGGGAACATTCTGTCACTCTTCTCCTCGCCTCCTTTCTTTTCAGCGAGTTTTCATCATTTATTGCCACCGCCTTCTTTCTTTTCAGCGGGCTTTTAAATATTTTTCTTCCACGCCTTCTTTTCAGCGGGTTTTTCATATTTTCTGTTCCCAACACAAACCCACATCTATGTGACTCAACATCTCTGCCTAATCCGTTAGATAAAGCTCATTCTGAGACTTGATACTATTCATCCGAACCTATATCCTTATCCTAGCCTACATTGAGTGCTAAGACCGACTCAAACAAAGGTGGCTTTATTTGGACTTGGTTAGGACCCGTAAGAAATTGACAAGATGACAACTTGGTTGATGAGTGGATTGAATCCCTTGTTCAGAAGGACTGCGTACGTATTCGCGTGGAGCGAAATCAAATCCGACGTAGTTCGATCATGGTGCATAAACATGGCATTTTGATTATGTGTACACCCTCAAAGGTTTCACCTAAGGTATCATATCGTATCCCATTCTAGCCTGTAAGGTACCGTTGTATCCCGTGTCTAGGGTTGGTACAAAAGGTTTTGATTCTTTGGGATGTGGAGCTTGGTAAAAATAGGTTCGTAAGGTAAACCATCATTCTGAAGGTTCGTTTTGTGGTGCTAAGGCTAACGGGTTATGGATTACATCGTGGTTGGAAAGGTGTCTCGGTTTTGACGAAATCCGAGTGCAAATGGGTAGGAAAACGATGTGGGTTCAAATTTTCATGTCTGGACCCTAGAGGCTGGGTGTAACAGCACAAGCGGAATGATTCTCAAAATTCTTGACTATCCCCTTGTAACTGTCTCGGGAAGGACTTAGAGGGTAAAGAGGTCACTACTTACGCTTTTGGGCTTCGCCCATTGAACCTCAACTATGGGTACTTGACTTGAATTCTGGCTTCCGTAACTTCGACATTCAACCAAAAAGCATTCCGCAATAACTTCAACATCTTTTTTTCTTTTTTCTTTTTCTTTCATCTTTTTTCATTTTTCTTTTTTTTTTTCATTTTTTTTTTCATTATTCTAATTTTTCTCTTTTTCTCATTTTTCATTCTTTTTCATTTTTTTTTCTCTCTTTGAAAATGATCTTCTATTCATTCTCTTAGTCATAAATGGATACACCTTGAAAACTGGGCTTCGCCAACTAATTTGGGTAGGAACTAACAATTCCTTGTTAGAACGGGTTGATATCTTCTCTCTTCGAGATGGGATGATTTTGTTGGGGAAAAGGCTTACCTTCCATCATCGATAGGGGAAACAAGGAGCTAGTCCGGGTTTGTTATAGAATCATCTAAAAGCTTGTCATAAGACTGGTTTTGATGGAGGTTTTCTACCGCCAGACATGGAATAGGTAAAGGAATCAAACACGGGATCCTAGTGTACCTTCCATTTTGAAACGGGACATATTTCTACCCCAGGGATGCCTTTGAGTGTGTTGTGCATTTTATCATGTTACCGGAATGATTGAGGATTGAAAACAAGACATATTGGGAAATGAAATTGCAACCTTTTATTGGAATGGCAAAAGCTTAACAGACTCGAAAGAACGATTCCTAGGACACACCCTAGGTCATCGCGGAACAAACGACTCAACTTCAAGAAAAGAAAGTCCTAGACTCGACTCGACTAAGATAAGAAAACAGATCCCGACTCATAATTTTCAAATCTATTTTTGAGCTTTCCCTTGTTTAGTTGTCAACTTAGATGCTCGGCTCTTGTCCTTGATCCCTGTGATGGTTTGCCTCCATCCCGAGGTAGTCCTCTGAGGATCTACGCTAGTGATGGAGGTTGGTGAATCGAATTCTCTTTTATTAACTTCGTTAATGAGAGGAGTACATTCTAGAGCAAGACTCCCGACTTGAATTTCATTCTTCGGGTTTGGCAAGAATTCAAAGCAATCCACAATATTTTCCCGATAAACACCCCTTTCAAGTGACATGGGCGGATAAGATGGGAATAATCGACATTGTCTTCGACAGAAACAAAGTTGGCGTGATCGCCAAATGGATTGGTGATGTTATTGGGTTTAAAAGTTGGGATCGGGAGTGTTCCATTCTCAATCATGTCTTGGATTTCGTGCTTCAGTCGATAGCACCTTTCAGTATCATGGCCTTTCCCTTGATGAAAGGCACAGTAGGCATTTGGTTTATACCATTTACCTTGTTGATCAGCGGGAGGGTCCGGAGTTGGACCAATAGGCTTCAGCTTTCCTTGGGCTATGAGCCTTTGGAGAGCGTATGTATAAGTGCATCCGATATCGGTGAATGCCCTAGGTGTTTGGCGTTGCGACTTCTTCGATTGCCCTTCTAAGAGATTGATGGCTTCATCAATATGGGTCGTTGTTGAGGCCTTGCCCTTAGACGATGAGGCCCCTTGGTACCCTTTCGGCTTTTCAGCCTCTGCCCTTATGACATCATTTTCTACCTTTATCCCGATTCTTATCAATTCTTTGAAAGAGCCAAAATTCTGGTATTTCAGAGCATTGCGATAAACAGGTCGTAGATTCTTTACAAACTTATCTACCATTTCAACTTCGTCGGGCTTCTTGGCTAACTTCACGCTTTCAGCGCGCCATCTTGCAAGGAATTCAGTAAAGCCTTCTTTTTCTTTCTGTGTCATCACCTCCAATGTTCTTATGTTGGTTTGAATCTCGACATTGTCAGCATAGTGCTTACAGAACTCCACCGTAATATCTTCGAAAGTGGGGAAGTTCTTAAGGTCCATATTGTAGAACCACGCCTTCGGGTGTTCATCCAGAGATTGGGCGAAAATTTCAGAGAGCATGTCAGTAGGTACTCCCTTCAGTGCTAAGTACCCCTTATAGGCCTTAACATGGTGGACTGGATCTTCTGTGCCCTTAAACTTTGGGATATCAGTGAGTAACATGTTCGTGGGCAACTTATCCTGAATTGGGGCATAGGCCCTAGCATTTTCGTAATGGATGTTCTTCCCCTGGGAGAGTTTCAGACGGTCCTCAATGAACTTGAATCGTTTCTCCAGATCAGTCAGAGGTGGGGTAGATGAAGAGGAATCTTCACCCAGCTTAGATTCGATTGCATCCATTCGGGTCATCATGAGGTTCACGGCCTCGGTGGGTTTGTTAACAGCATCTTCCATTGCTTGACGTCGGGTTTTTGGCGGCCTTTCTACAAGAAAACCCCGAACTGAGTCAATATTCGAATGTAAGAGCCCCTGCACACTTAAGGACACGACACCAACTTGACTCAAACAAAAACTCGACTTGAGACTGATTAACCAAAAGGTTCGACTCACGGTTGGATTTAGACCTTGATTCATTTTGGACTCGACAAACGACATGATCCGAACCATCAAAACTTGGTTCTAACCCGGACTCGGTGTGACTAAACCCGTGATTGGACTAACATAGTCCATAGGTTCGCATGAAACGTCCACAATGGCCTAGCTTGGACGTTTCTGTGGACTATCCTAGACAAAAAGGTGGACCAACATGACTCGAATCCCAAGAGGTGAGCTTGGGCGACCCAACAAGGTCGGGTTCTAGACTCTCGGGGCAAAACACGCCTAGCCTAACACGGCCAGGGCCCGGACGCGACTCGACGCATTTCATGCTTGGTTAAGGTTCGAGAAATATTTTGGATTGAATTTGAAAAGAACGAAAGATCGATTTGAAAATGAGATTTGAAATGGGCAGCATGCCGGCTATAAAAGCTTATTTTGGGCCGAAAAAATCTAGTTCTATTTGGGCAGCATTCCGCGTTTTTAAAACCATGCTATTTTGAAAGTAAGTTGTTCAAAAGTTCGGTTTTGAAATTGATATGGAAATTTTGAAAAGACTCGGGAAAAACACCTTGCACATTGTCATTCTCATGTTATAAGGATGTATGCTCCTAGACATCTCTAAGTCTCGGCAAGTCTTCTACAAGAAGGTCTATGCCCTCCATCCTTTTTGGGTCTTATAGAGCAAGGGCCTTTAGGTAGAGTACCTAGAAGAGCATCCCCACCATCAAGAACCACGACGAGGAGGAGCGGAAGCAAGCAATGTGCAAGTTCCTGGCATAGTGGGACGTCGCCCTCCACGCATTACAAATAAACGCTGGGACGGCCCGGGAAAGTCCTTAAGGGTTTATGCATGAATCGTAGCACTATGATTAATGTTTTACTTTCCAATACTTTCTTTTCAAGTTTCACCTCGGAGGAAAAGACCCTAGAAACAAAGTGTAACTAGTCCTCTTTTCCCCCCAGGAGTCGCCAAATCGTGGACAAGGCCCTCGGGAAGCTGCGTCCGCGGGATCCACACTAGGCATAATCGACTCGAGGTTCTTTCGAATCGAATTAAGACAAATTAGAGTCGCCACCAAGTTTTTTGGGAACTTGGAACCGTTCAAGTCAACTTTACACCTTTCATCGAAAAGCATAAAGCCAATCGACTACGAGTGATTAAAGATAAAGACTTGTACCCTATATCACTCGATTTGAATGACTCTCGTAATCCAATGGTATTTAGACGGATCCACAAACCATAGATCTTGAGTAAGGGGTGAGGGTACGTGTTAGGAAGCCCATAAGGACACCTAACCCCGCCCGTCAATAACGGCCTCTACTAAGTCAAGTGTCGGATTTCAAACAAGGTCATAGCTACTACGATATATGATATGCAAACATCGTTTTCAAAACCCTAACATGTGAAGTTTCTATGTCGATTTAGATGCAACTAAACTAACTTTGTCAAAGTTGTAATTTAGCATGTGGGTTGATTGATCTAACAACATACAAAACAAAGCAAACAAGGCTTAGGGGGAATGGGGGAGCCGTTGGGATGTATCCTATTACAACCCAGGCATTTCATGCCGACACAACGATAAATTAAAGATACAACTCGATCTAAAATACAACGTTATACACAAAACCGTACATGACGCATTACACGGCCATTCGGCCTAGGAAACCGTGCACAAAGGGGTGGCCCACGGCTTACATGACTCACGGCCTTGGGTCACTCCTCGTAATGTGTGCTTTCACTTAATCTCATCGAATTAGACATAGGGCTACGCACCAAAGCATGCATTAGCATAAATCGGGCCATGTTGCTTTAAACAACATGCGATTTACTACGCTCTTACATGCATTGGGGCACAACCATCTAACCAAACAAGACTAAGGTTTTTGGAAGAGGTTTTGACTCGATAAAAGAAAGCTAACTTGAAAATTACAACTCGATGAACAAACGATAAATTACAAGCGACAAAACAATAAAGAACAAACGATGTAAAACAAACGAAACAAGAAAGACCAAAGGACACGGCCAAGCCATGGCCACTCTAGACACGGCTACCCTAGGTCCTAGGTCAGGTTCATTTGTTAGATCAATTGATTGCGAAACAAGTTCGAAAGCGGGCTAGAAAACAAGTTAGAAACGGCGTTGATCAATTGAAAAGATGTCTTGTAAATGTGTATTCTACACGGCCTAAAGGGGTCAAATTAGGTCAAGTTCGCTAATTAATTTAACTCATCGAGTGTTAATAAGACGGTGCTAATCACGCACTCTTATACTAGCGAGAAATTAGGTGAAAGAGAGAGATGCATTCAATTAAGTTACAGAATTGTTAGTTGATTTTTAAAGCTATGTCGATGTACCCTAACGTGTCTAATTAGGTTATTAAACTGATCTAATGTCATCTAAACGAGTTATATGTTAACAATCAGAGGTCATACTAACATGTGAATGGTCCTAGGGTGGGTCGAATTACACGAAACAAAAGAGGGGTCAAAAGCGAAGAGCAAAGTTAGAATTCGTTTTATTAATGCCCTACCTTGAACACGAGGATATGTAAATGAGACGGGGGTTACGACCGACTGATGTAACGGTTTCTTTCCCATCTCAAGTCAACGCGGGTGTTCATGGTGGTACTTTAACTCATACTCGGACTAAACTAGTTTCATAGTTAATGATAACAATCGATAAACAAAAACGATAAACAAACAAAAACGAACTATAAGAAAACAAACATAAAAAACGAAATAAAAGGGAGAAAGAGGAGGATTTGATGCACCCTCAACCTACATGTATCGTTGACACCATCTTGGGTCGTAATCGATGGTAGATTTTATCTCGAGAGGCCGTCGTCGACGAAGAAACAAAGCAAACAACACGTTTTTTGCAAATCTGGACAGCAACTTTCAAACTGCGATTTCTCTCTCGTTTCACGGTGAAAATTCGATTTAAAAGATGTTTTGAAAACTAGAAAGAGAGGAGAACAGGGATCTTAAAACAACCCCTGCTCGTTTTGAGTTATTGGGCACGAAAAACAAGCACAAACAGAACTGGACAGACAGGAAAAGCCGCGAAAACAGAGTGTATAACACTCTGTTTTTCGAGGGAATTCGTGTACTCTCAAGGGCAATTTGGCTCGTAAATCTTTGTCTAATGTGTAGATGGATGTTGTATGGTTAATTTGGAACAAGAAACTCGAATTTTGATGGAGGTTTGAAGGGAGAACGAAAGGTTTCAAAGAGGACACACAAACTGATTCTCAGTTTGTAAGTCGGTTTTGTCGAGGGTTTTTGAGAGGCAATTAGGGTTTGTTTCTGGGGTTTAAAGCTTGTGAGTGATGTTAGGATGTGTGGAGAACTTATAGGAATGAATGTATGGTGAAGGGGGGGTATTTATAAGGAGTTAAGGTAGGGTTTTAGAGGGGAGAGGCAGACGGGCTCGGTTTGCACATAGCTGCTGTCCAGCAGCTTTTGTGAGGGTTTGAGAGGCTTTGTGAGAGGTTTTCTTGATGGTTAAGCTAAGGTAATATGGGTAGGATACTAGGGTATTGGTTAGGGTTAATGGGCACGGGTTTTGGTGGTATTTGGAGCGGGTTTTGGGCTCGGGATTTGGCACGCAAAACAGGGGAGCTGCTCGTGTTTTATGCGGGCTGTTGGGGAGTATTTGGGAAGGGATTTGGGCCGTGGTTATGGGGTTCGAACTGGGGTTGGATGGGTAGAGGCTTAGGTTGGTTAGTGTACTCGAGATTCGTGCCAACTCGTAAAGAAAACGGGCTCAAAAACCGAGCTATAATCAAGCTCCAAAACGCGTGTTTAAAACGAGTTTTTTCGATTTTTAAATCGATTTTTAAAATCAATTAACACATTAAAATAAATGATTTTTCAAATCAAATATACTCATAGAATGATTTTTCAAATCAAATATTTATTTTATTTTCAATAAAATAAACATGAGAAAATAAATTCAGAATAAAGTAAAATGAATTCACCTTTAAAAAAGCTTTAATTTAAATATCATTTAAATTAAAATACTCCGTCGACAACGCTCATTCTACATCGTAAAACGAACCCAAATAATGACAATGACAACTAATAAATACAGTGTCCTATCATCATCGGGTGTTTGTCGGGTTCTCTATAAATTCCAATATCGACGGATACGGGTATCTACACTTACCTTAGCTCCTATGCTTACCCTTAGCTCCTACGCTTACCTTTAGCTCCTACGCTTAACCTTAGCTCCTACGCAACTCCGAAAGCATCTCAAGGAATCTCAGGTATGGTCTCTTCTTATGGCTGGCGAGCCTCCTTACGTAGTCTAATGGACTTTAAACGACCCTCCCCGATAGTCGACAGACTCTAAAATGTTACCGACGACAAGTCCTTGGTTCAGACCCCTTGAGCCACCTCGCGTCGCCATAGTCGTCAGGTTGTAATATTTGATTGACCTGATGGCTATACTTTGACTTTCACCTTGTCCAAGCCTCAGTCAAAGTGGGGGCTCTGTAGATACCTCATTTCTGCACCTCCCGCAAACCACCCGGTGATGATTGGGCCGCATGTTTGGTACGCGGAACGATTTGTGACAGTTCGTGAGTTTATTGTCAAGTGATTGCTCAAACACTAATGTCTACCTCTTAATTGTCATCTACGCGCCGATACGGTCGTTTTGACAGTAATTAGAGTACATTTGGAGTCCGGACCTAAAACCGTATTCATTTTCTGATAACCGCTAAATCCCGAGTCAGAATGTTCTGGAATGTTCCGGATATTTCTATTCCATATTTCACAATCTTTTAATCTTTGGTAAAGAATTTCCCGTAATATTCATAAAAAATATTAAGTAAAATAAGATTATTCCGTTATTCCATAAATTAAACACGGAAATCTTTCTTCCGCGGGAGGAAACCACCTGGGAACAGACGCAGCAGGTGCTGCGCCTCTTCCAAGCGAGGCAGTGCCTGCTGCGCCTCTTCCCAAGTCCGTTTCTGCGTATTTTTCGTATCTTTTCATATCTTTTCGAGATTCACTTCCAAAGTCTCTCCGAAAACCCTAATTCCTTCACGTGATTAGTATAAATAGGAGCCTTCGGTCCTCATATTTCTCACGCGAGTGTCCGCCCTTCTCTTCTTCCTTTGCATTCTAGACCTTTGTTCTTACTTTTTGGCGCCTACGTGCTTGAAATTTCGACCACGTAAGCTCGGATCCTTCTGAGTACCAGCCTCGTTTTGCATGACCGACCAATTTGACCAACTCCACCATAATCAACTTAATTAATCTTAGTCGTTTTCCTCTTACGAGGGCACTTTCGTTACATTCGAGTCGAGCATCACTAAAACATAAACTTAGTTTATCTCGTTTCGTCAAACATGTAAGTCTGAGGGTGTAAATCCTTCTTTATTTATTGTTATTTACTTTTTGTAATCATCATGTAAGATTTATGTCGAAAGTACTTCTAAAACCGATTTGTAAAACCATGTTTAAAACCCTTTTTACGGATTATCAGGAGACAGACGTCGAGAAAGGACGCAGCAACTGCTGCGCCTCTTCGTGAGGCTGCCGCAGTTCCTGCTTCCTTTCTTCTTCCTTCGTCTTTTGATAATTCGATTGTTTTGTTTCGTTATCAATTGTTCATTGTTTCTTAAACATGATAATTTTAAGTATAACTTTAACATGTAGGTAATTCATTATCATTTAATTCATCATTAAATCCCGACTTAAATCCCTTATAATCTAATATTTGCGGGTTTTCGTCATTAAAATCAATCCGGGTTGTAGAGATTCGATTCATTCATATCGAGTTTCTGGAATTCGATCTTTGGTATATTCCCATCTGTCTATTATCATGTCCGTCATTAGTTCTTCATTAATTCGTCATATGTAACCTAATTAGTTCACCCATGTCACTAATCAGTCTTTCATTCATGTAATTAATTCGTTTACATTCGTTTCATCCATGTTTTATCGTTTTTATGACTCATTCATATGTAATTAATGTATTCAATCACTTTCATCCGAGTCGAATATCATAATCAATCATTAAATTCACCCACGAATATTAACGATTTGCAGTTCCGGCTTCACAGCCAGAACTCAGCCTTGGAACAGACGCAAAGAATCGCTGCGCCTCTTCAGGGCGCGATCTGCGCTGCGCTGTTCAGGTTGATTTCTGTCTCTGAACTTCCGTCCTGCCTTGACCTAGTTTAATTAGTTTACGTATTAATTAACTACTAATCGTATTATCACCCTAATTCCTGTTCGTTAATTCGTTCGTTCATTCTTTCTCAAATTATCCGTTTTAAAAGTATTTTCGACATAAATCATTAAATCCGATGTAATTA